>NW_019213390.1:0-68231 GCF_002532875.2 Varroa jacobsoni
CTTAAATAGTGTAATTTTTAGTATA
Source organism: Varroa jacobsoni (assembly GCF_002532875.2). Taxonomy (NCBI): domain Eukaryota; kingdom Metazoa; phylum Arthropoda; class Arachnida; order Mesostigmata; family Varroidae; genus Varroa; species Varroa jacobsoni. The sequence continues at coordinate 26 of NW_019213390.1, forward strand.
ATTTTGGTTCTAACACCGTACTTGCATATAAATATATAACTGATCTGCAAACATTCTTTCAATCAGTAAAATTAAACGAATTTGGGAGCTCTCTTCAAGTAAATGCTTAAACTTGACTTGTCAAGAAAATTGGACAAACGAGGAACATCGCACAGAGGAAAATACAAAGCTTTTCTTCTTGCAACGTCAGATATTACATTTGTACAAAGTTTTTCCATGCATGAAGGGTAAGATTTAGCTTAAGCAAGGATTAGAACACATGCTAAATTTACTGATGTTTTGCAAGTTTTCAGTTAGGTAGTTCGTACATAACTAGGTACAATCTATATATATTTAAAGCTTTTTGATGCCACCTGTTTCTCCGTGACACATTTTGCAGTTTGCAATGTATTTTAAGGGGCTTCGGCATTACAACTCTAATACACATTTGCCAGACCCAACTCCAGAAGGAGTTCATATAAATTTTCAAAGCACCTTTAATCCAGCCCTGTATAGGTGTCTAGCTAATATTAATACAATCTACACAGAGCATTTGTTACTATCTCATCGCATCCAGATTTTCTCTTTATAGTAAAATAGACAATATGCTAAATCAACCCAATTAGTACTTCAGACGCAATCCATTAGTTTTAGCGTTATTTCAAGATAGCATAAACTCGAAGAAATTACCTACACGGCGGCGCAGAGCGTATTCGGTACAGAGCCTATTCATCAGACGCGCAAATCTAAATCTACGTCATACTAAAAAGAAAAACGATAGCATTGATCTGTGTAGATAAACATGGATTTTTATGAAACTAAATAGCGATTGTTGGGTCGCATATATGAACGTGTTCACCGATCAGCGTAAATACAAGCTTAGAATGCACTTTTTTGTCTTGCGCAAATTTTGGGGGATCTGACAACATTGCAATTATTATACAAACCATAATAGTGTAAGACGCATCTCACATAACTGATGCTCATCTAATCAAATGGCATTGCTGATTTGCCTAGCGGATAAGCTATCCTTAGTAAATAAGCTGGCAAAATCTCAGAAAAAAGACACTATTGTGACGGACCAGGTCCACTGTTAATCTCAAAGTAATTCACCACAACAGCATTGTTCTAGGCTTTGTCATATCCAAATGGAAGCTTTGTGGAATACTGTCACATAAATAAATGATGATGTTTCTAGCATCACATTCGCCTTTCAAATATTCACAACGCTCCGCAAAGAGTACATTCGATTATTCGTTTGAACCTTCCCTGTATTGCCTTCACTTAACACAGGCATCACTAGCACTTTGACCCACATTCACACCGATTTAAATCAGCCTCCCGCTATGCTAAACAAACAGCGTGCTTTTGTTCTCAAAGTGTTCGCCACAAATTTAGTTTACGGTATTGTGTCATGAGAATACAGCGGCTTAGTTCTAAGCGTTGGCTTCCAGTTCAGCTGCCGGCGTATCGGGTTCGTCGTCATTGTAAATGTTCTCTGCCATTTGCCACACTTGCATGATATTATCTTCAGATACGGAGCAAATCACCCATGGCTCATTGGGGTTCCACGAGAAGTCGCTGATTTTTGCCGTGTGACCTCCGTGGATAAAAAGAAGCTCAGGTGGACCGTCCTCGGCGTCTTCCGCACTCTGCTCTTCACCGATCTTCGAGAGATCCCAGACGTGTAATCGGCGATCAGTGCCAGACGAAGCCAGGATAGTTTCGTTATGCGGAGACCATTGAACCTGAAAGATCTCATCCTTATGACTTTCGAATGAATGCAACTTAAGCTTAAGGTTACGAAGATCCCATAAAGCAACCGTCTTATCAGCTGATCCAGTCGCTAAGATGAACTCTGAGTAGGGATTGAACGAGAGGCAGTTTACCTCCGCAGTATGGGCATCCACGGTGTGGCTAGGCCTGCAAAGATATTTACATTAGAATATACCACCGCTTCGTCGACACTATAAAGTGGATAAAGGTGAAACGATTGTCTAGGGACATACGTATAGAAATTCAGATAACGCTTCATTTTGAGTTGAAGTCAAGGGACCTCTAGCCGAGGCGTCCTCGAATTGCTGTAAATACGAACAGTGGAGTGCCATCAAGGCGAGGTCATTTCAGACGGCCTTTTCGTTCATCATTTGGCTATACCTCCCATCCTAGTTACAGTGTTACAGAATTAAATAGGCGTACTATTTAAAACTACAACATTTTAATGTATAATGCTTAATGAATGTAAGCACATATGTAATGTTAACAAATTATTTGAGTATTAATAGTGCTTGTAAGAGACTTCAGGAAACATGCAATGTTGTATAGACTATATATCGGTCACCTTACTTGTTTGTGTTAGGATTGCGGGTGTCCCAAATCATAAGCTTCTGGTCGTCAGCAACGGATCCAAAGAGGCTTTCATGCAGCAAATGCCAAGCGACATCCTCTACCACAGCAACGTGACCTGTAAAGATGCTCTTGGCGTCCACAATGTGGCCGTCTCGTGGCGGGGCATTGATATCCCACAGGCAGATTGTGTGATCGTCCGATGCCGAAAGTAGATGTCCGTTTAAATTCGGATTCCACGACAGCCCATAGCCCTCGCGCTGGTGCCCCCGCAATCTATAAAGAAACAGTTGATTAACCGCATTTCTTTTGGAGCTTTGAAAAGAGCTCGGTAAACGTGTAACGTTAAGGTACTCATGTTAAATACTGATGCTGAAAAAAACCAAGCCCCTTCTCTTAGATCAGATCCGCTATTAATCGCTTCAGCAGGTTCTGAGCATAAAGTGGAGATCGAGAGCCCCGAAAGCCCTTCAAGACCTCGACAGCCTTTCTCATTCGGCCTTTGGTCATCATAAATCGCGTAAGTATTCATACCGGTATACAAAGTACACTGCTAGCTTACCTAATAAATGTATTGGAAAGTTCGCCTGAATCTTTCAGAAATATACCTGAGATCGGGCTGGCACTCGCCCGAGGGGTCGGGCTTCGAAGGGTGTTTGGTATAGTCGAAAATCAGAACATCGCTTGAGGGAGTCTTCGTAGCAATGATACACGGATTTTGAGGCATGTACCTAGCACGGTTCACCTCACCCTCGTGATTGATCTTAATCTCGATATCGATTTTGCCGGATACTGATCCAAACCCGCCGAATTCACCTTTCTCTGAATCATAGTGCGTAGCGTCGAATTGGGCATCTTCGCCTGGCAGCTGAACCTATGGTTTACACATATAATATTTATAATACAATCCACTATACCCGATAAACTGGTAAGAGCTCCCAAAAACGGTTTGAAGTTTATAGATAGGTATTTTGTAACTGAGTAAAAATTACCGACACTCCCATACATACTGATGCGATTAACAAATGGTTCTGTTCATCAGACGTATGCGTTCCAAGAATGAGACGATGTACAGAATAATCCTTCCCTTCCGGCCGAGTCACATCTGGCAGCCACTGCGCCGTAAGAGAAGGCCACTCCAGTGCGTGGGTCATCACGAGATCGTACAAAAATGGAGTGTTTTTCTTCCATATTTTGTATTCTTCGTTAATCACACGCTCCTCAACTATAAACAGAAAAGTTTTTTAACCCATTATATTTTCTGCAGTATTAACTCATAACTAAATGAATGTTTACGCCCAGTACTGCCATCAAGGTCGTTTCAGACGGCAGCATATATCGAAGTGCGCCGACACCCAGTTTCGAACCTAGACCACCACGTGTCCCCAGGTTTAGCAACCAAACGCATCGCTATCACGGTAGTATCAAGTTATAGTTGTTAATGACATACACGTTAAGCTCGATTCTTCCTATATTAATATATCTTTTACTCTGTATGTAATAAGGATCGACACAACAATTCCCTAGCTTATTTATTATATTTTTTAACAAGTGAGTGCCCATGATTTTAACAATTGTTAAGACAGTTGATGGAGGCTTTCGTCAAATTGTGGTCCCTCAAAAAGTCTACATTTAATCATTTCACTTCAGGAAACATATGCAAACATTAACTTTCCTGGACAACTAACGTCAAATGAACATTACGAGTGAATAGTCGATACCTAGTCTACTACGAAGCCAAGATCCAATACAATAAGAACGCAATGTTTGGTGCTTGACTCCGGCATATTTTGAATTGCTTGGCGCCAGGTCGATGTTAAGCGCCAGTTACTGTTAATGACATAAGATTAATCTTTCAAACAAAAAGGCGCATGTATTCATTCTAACTCTGCCAAATCGCATCTCAACAACCATTTGCGTCTAGCATAACAAACAGCAATAGTCACTTCCACATTCGAGAAGAACTTCTCCACACAGCACATGCGCATAATACACATTGCGGATGTAATATACTGAAATCATCTATATGGTGAACCAACCAATAGTGTCCATGATTTCTAGAGGAGTTATCCGAAAAGTGTACACCTCCGGCTATTATACAAGGTATAAATATAAAGCACTGGCGACCATCTCTCAACAGGCTTCTCGGTCTTCAAAATGTTTTCGCAATTCATCAGTTACCTTTGCGCTTTTTAAGCCTAGCCGCTTTGAATTTGAAGTCACAATTACAAGCTTTCAATGAGACAAACGTATTCTCCTAGACGATGTCACCTAGTTCGATCGTGTTAAATGTCCTCTAATGCCGTGAGGCCATTGATAGTCAGCGAACGATGGCTGGTAACCTCACCCCAATCATGTTCCACCACTGTCAAGTGAACACAAAACAGGCGGCTCGTTGTCCTATCAGTGTTTCACACCAGACGCAGTTAGGTCTACCTCTCAATGTTACCACCTGGGCTTAATCAAGCACCAACGTGTACACTTTTCGTACTTACCGGCGTCTTTGTCTCCCATCTTGATTCTCGTCTCGACTCGGCGGAATACTGTGACAGACGGAATACAATTCTTGCCGGTAAGTGGCTCTCTACAAGAAAAATTTTCTCGCCTGCCCCACAATCAACCGAACGCGCCAAAGCCGGCGGCAACCCTTAGTTTGTAGTCAACAGACGCAACGACTGTTTCCGCAGCAAATATTAATTTGTTTCGAGGTTTTTGGCGGCAAACGATGTTTCACGACTAGGTTTTATTTTTGTTTCAACGAGATTCCGCTAAACTTTTCTTATAGTTCGATTGCTCACTCTTAAAAAACTTTAGCCACACAAATTTACAATAGAACATGCTTGGAAAATGTCCGAAAATTCGATCTGTAAACACGCCGTCTCAGCCTAATATGGCACAGGAACGATTCCTGCTCATACAATAGAGCTAGCAGTCGATATCTAGAACACACGGTGGTGGCTGTATTTGGTTCCTGTGCTTGGTTCATTCCATATCCTCCCGTATGTATTCAATCTCGCTGCTGAACTCAGCGGAGGAGCAATCCACTTCGCCCGCCCTCGCGGAAGTGATTAAGATAAGTAGACGTGGAAAAAGGGTGACACGTTAAAGCACGACAAGGGCGATGGGGACGATGGTAAGAAGTGCATGAAATGGGGTTTAAGGGGGCTCTGTCATAGTTTCGTAACGTAGCGTGTCTGCCCGGTAAACTAGGGATCAGGTAGTAGCCTGGGCTCGAATCATGGCGTATATACAATTTGTCTCGTACTGGGAGACAGTCGTTTGACAGAATGGCAGTGCCGGCTGTAAGATTTGAAATATTTAGCCACAGGTATAAGGTATAAATCACTGTTTTTGGGCATCAATGTCCAGTGTCGATTTGTAACCACGTTGTGTATTGGCCTATGAGTCGCTAGTTCTATTGCAAATTGTCGTTGACACCACTGCCGCCGCTGCTGTGTCGTTCCCACCATAGTTGAAAGAAACGTGCTGCTAACGCCAACATCGCTGCTTCTGCAAAAATAGCAGGCGCTTTCTTGTTTTCTATCTGTATTACGGATTGTTTCAGTCCATCTCAGGTCGTTATGTTAGATAATCAACGTCAGTCATCGTTCTGCATCTGTGTCGAGGATCTGTCGGCCTCATACCTTGTGTGTATTATTATTAATTCCTTTTCTGCTGTTGTAGGGTTGCTGTCTGATGTTAAGCTGGCTAGACAGGGCAGTTGGTCTGCTTTCGCTCTCTCTCTCTCTCTGTCTCTCCTCTCTCTCTGTTTTCCTTTAGCAGTCGGCTGCTAGCTGGTGCTGATGACGATGTGAACGACGACGATTTTTGCCACTGCTCCTGCCTCAACTAGTATTGCTAGATAAGTAAATACATAAAAAGGAAGTTGAATGGATGGATGGATGAACGGTTGCTATACCCGGAGCAGTGAGCGAGCGAGTGAGTGAGTGAGTGAGTGAGTGAGTGAGTCAGTCAGTCAGTCAGTCAGTCAGTCAGTCAATCAGTGAGTGAGTGAGTGTGATGGTGGTCGTGCGTTAGTGATGTGGGACTAGCCGTGCTAAGAGTAGTGGAGCCACCATCAGGAGCTGCGGTGTGCTAATCGGTAGCAGCAGGAGCTACAGCAGAAACGAAACGAGGGTCGCTATAGAAGCAGCAGTGATGATTATGTCGGTGGCTGTGATGGTTGATTGTGGTGCTGCTACTGACTGTGGTTGTGACTGCTGTCTGTGCCTACGTTTTGGCCGGATGGGGTTCTTCTATTAGATGGTCATAGCTGAATAGTGGCTGCTGAAAACAACGGTGTACTGTAGACATAAGTGACATCTAGCTAGTGAAGAACGCTGCGTAAGTACTGTTGCTGAGAATAGAAATGACGTTGAGTAAATAAGTTGCATCCGACCGGTAAATCATGTCGACGATCTCCAATCATTGTTACGTATATTTGTATATTTCAGCCCTCGGCCCTTCAGTCGGCAGACAGCCACTGAGAGTCAATCACTGTCTTTTCCGTATTTCTAATGTTTCTGTGCTATGTGGATATGTCTCTGTTATAATAATCATAATAAGTGGGTTGAAGGTTGTGGCCACCCTCTGCCTGCCTGTAGTCGACACCTGTTGTCGGTCGCTTGGGACCGTTTTTGTTTCTAGAGAGAAATGCAATTTATGGGAATCTCATGGTAGACATCAGTTCGTGTCCAGTCGACGAAGTGCCGCGCTACCCTTGATGACAGACAAACAGGTAAATGAGTTAGCGACCCCGCTTGTTTGTTAGTGCGCTTGCCGAAAGAATGGAGCAATAGAAACAAGCGATTGCTACATAGGTGCTTGTGGGAAGTGTGTATGTACAATATGATATCGAACTGTATATACAGAGCCTGGACCACCTTTGTTTATATAATCTGACAAACTGAGACTGCCACAGACTCTTGAAAATAGGTCTATAAGCCTCCTCACTGCGGTCACTTTCTTCCTTAGGCCCTGCCAGTTGCAACTGCCAACGCTGCGCTCTCGGAACTGAGATCCGAGAGGTCAATTTTCTGCTGCTGATTTGTCACGGTGCCGATCCTCCAATGTTTGAGTCAAAACGATCCCCAAAGCCAGCAGAGCACTTGCCAGGTGACGGGAACTGCTTCACTCATTGTGATGAGATACAGAGGTTAGATGTGATATTATGTGTTTAAAAATATGTGTGTACACACATAGAGAAGGCGCTTGTAAAGCATAAAACAAGTGCCCAGGTGAACTGCGAAAAAGCATGGCTACATACGATTCTATGCTGCGTACAGTTATTCGTTCTCAACAATAATAAAGATACAGCAACCCGAACACGAAATAGTGATAATAGCATCGCAGCTAATGTCCCTTGTTCTGCATTTCAATGGATAAATGATCATACCCCGCTTGATCGTTTTCTGGGCTGCTCTAACAGCCGCTATAGAGAATACTGTGCGAACTGCCGATCTCACTGTGATCTTTGGACGGGAATGATGGCAATGCATGAGGCTGTTAGTCAGGGGTACACCAGCGTGTCCAATGCTATTGTTGGATGGCCATTGAGTAGCAGTTATCATGATGGACGGACGAATCCGACAAATTCAATGCCCGTAGGGCGACTAAAAATAGTTTTGTGCAATATATATTTATATATATATTTGTGTTATAACGCTATTGAAGCTCATGCGTTACAAAAAGGTAACCTTCTTCTTTCTTCTGTCCTAAACCCTTCCGCTTAAGAGAATGGACTCCATTAAATGGAATGCTGTCCCAGTGTTGCCACTAAATGCACAAATCTCTCTGGTGGCCCGTCGCTCGTTGATGGAGGGCGTGTACATATATCGATATCAACTGCAGAAAAAGGGTTAATACTGTTGCAACTATTCGGACGTTCCTGTGCATATGGATCTGTTTGGCTGTAGACTTTAGAGCGCGCACATAATTACGGCCTTACAGCTGTACACTGGAAAAGGCAAAAACGTAAACAAATGCCGAAGGCATCCATTACGATACATTTTGTATTTAAAGAATGCAAACAATATTCTCTTATGTTTGTGCTGAGCTAGGAGTAAAGAACTCGTTAGTCCTATGGTACAAACGATGTACGTAATAAAATTGGTGATTCACTGAACTTTTAGGCGAAAATACTGTGCCATTGACGGGCGAGAGGTATAATGAACAACTGTATCATGACGCACAACATTGTGTTCAGTGCAGCCGTTCAATAAATCATTTTATGAAGCGATTTCCATAGATTAGCAATGATAATGGTAGGTGCTTGTCGCTATCGTACCATCGGAAGCTGTCTTAGCGGTCAACCCTACACAAGAAAACTTAGCTTTTCCTTGGTAACTTAACTGTATAGTGGGAAGATACATATATCCATTCAAGCGTTTAGTGAGCGCTACGCAAATCTCATTCGGCCTTTGCTAGTTCCTTTTGGACCGACACATTCTCGAGACCTCTGAACTTGTTGCTGAACTAGGGAATAACTTTAATATGACAAAGGTATTTCCTGACAAGGTTGTCGACGTCTCACGTAATTTAGCTTTTTTTTTTAAATCCCGAGCCGAGTCGGCAACCAGCGTTCAATGTATGTCTGTGTGTATGAGCGCGATCAGGCGTTATCATCATAGAACGCCGATGGCTTAAAGGTTCTGGAAGTTAAGAGTAGATCCATGCCTCGCTATCACTTGTACTCTGTTCATCCTTTAAATCTGAAAATGGATGCTGAAACATGGATTGGCTAGTCAGTGGCGAAAATACTTCATTGCGTACTAGGAGAATGACTTACCTTCACTAATCTTATGTACTCCATTTTTTCTTTCGCAGTGATTCTCTAAGTCTAAAATCGTGAAAAGTTCGGTACACGCAGAAAATAAAAAAAAAAATTGAACGTTAATCACGTAATATCAACTGGACAATGCTGAAGTTTTTTTTAGGCCCTAGTGAACCATTTTCCAAATAGCTTTCTTATGATAATTTATTGAATATATCTATGCTAAAAAAATCATTCATGAAGCCATATGCTGGTTTTTCGTAAAAATATAAACGTAAACGAGTTCGTTTCTGCGATTGTATGTTTATATGCTTCTACTTTCCGTATTCACCTAGTCGTCAGGGTTGAACTCATTAATAAATACAATAAAATAGCATCAATAAGTATCATCTAAATATGACATCGCACTATTAGTGAGTCCTTAGGACGTAGGTTTCAGACAGGACAGACACTACAGTTAATTACGATTTATACGTAATACTGGCCTCTATGTTTCGTGTTCCGGTATCGCCATTAGGCGTTCCATCAGAGGACTCGGTAGCAAACTGTGTGTCTATGCTCGAGTTCGAACCTAGACCACAACGTGTTCTAAGATTAGCAGGCAAATACATTACCCACTAAGGTATCACAAGAATACCTATCGGGCCACAACTTGAGAATAGAGTCAGGTATACCAAAACAATATAGGGAGACGTCGTTGGCTATTGTAGAAGTATTAGTGTGATGTTGTGATGCAATCTAGTTTCTTTGCTGATTGCCTGAGTGCATCCTATTTAGCCCTTCACTCGTTTAATGGAGTGCGATGGAAGCTTGACTAATGTCATTATAGCCGTAACCTTGATTTGCATGTCCTATGATTGCTTGGATATAATAGATCGTGATGTTTTAGTTTTTTCATTAGGAAAGAGAGTTGTTACTTGAATATTTATCTGACAAGAAGGATATCTCGATTTATAGATTCGATCTCATTCACGATAAGCGAGAATTCGTAATTTTAGATGCAGATGTTTCGGTCGATCGACCGGCAATTGCTTTTGTAGTGTTATGAGTCATTTTTGCCTTTTTCCTTAGCCGTGCAGTCATATACCAATTCTTAATCTCAGAATCATTGACTATGATACTGTAATTGAAGATATTTTCATCTGAATAACCTTCATAAGTGTAAATGCATTTAAAAATATGTCCTAAATAAAAAATGCAATACAAAACGTTCATTCAGTAATCTTTTATCGAATTTAAAAATGTTTAGAGAAGTGATTGCAAGGACTTCGGCTTATTTAGAAGGTACGAACAAGTTGACATTGAGAAATCTCTTGCAATGCAGACACTGTTTGAATTCATTCACTATTTCAGTTTGTTATATTAAAACATACTTTATAAAAGTTTAAAGTTGGCTAAAATTACATCATTCCCGATGGGAGGAAAATTCGGTGCGTAAATTGTTTTGGCAGAACTAGAAAAAAATAGTTGCTTTAATCAAAAGCCAAACTGAATTTGTGGTTTCTTTTAATTTCAAGTTGTAGATCGTCCGTCCATCGCTCAAACGATGCTCAACGAACAGGGCAGTCGGCCGAAAATCTAGAGATTTAAAGTGCCAAAATTAAAATCGTTTTTGTTGAGGAGATTCAAGCTTGATTGACAATATGATAGAACTCGTTGAGCTACTCATGCTGCGTTTTCAATTCGTCTCCTAAAGAATATCAGTTGACGCTTTTATAGTCAACCGTTCATCAGGCGGAAGAGCAATTAGCAGTAATGCGACGACAACCAGGGTATATGCTTAATTCGATTAGCTCTAGTTAGGCTTTGTCTTAGCGACGTGAATACTAACATGCGTATATACATATCTGGAGGGTGAGCCATGGGCAATAGGACCTATCTAGGGATTTTCTATTCATTCGAAAACATTATTTGATCAAAAGCAGCCATTAAGAACTAAGTTGGCTTTTTCTAATTAAGACCTGTACATTTATTTTGCGGCTTAAGTTCATGATTAATTATATAAAAAAGATGAGAAGGTTGCCAGTGGCTGTGTGCTAGAGAATGCGTATTTTTATCTCTATTTTTTACTATCATTTAAGTTGGATTTAATCAGGGTATACCGGAATTTAAACGAAATCGATAAGTATACAGCCACGCTAGAAACGTCAAATGATAATAGCACATGGAAATGGACCCGAGTATTCCACTAACACGAATTGAATATCCAAGTTTTGAAGGTTTAGTGTCTATCAACAATCTAAGTGTTTTTGACGACAGAAAAAAGAATAAACTTTTTTTGGTAAATCGTAAACCTTTATTTTAAAATAAGTTTTAACATGTCGGGTATTCTCGCTAAAGAGCAAATTTCTACAGAAGAGGAGATTGCGTTGTATGTGTCACGGAAGTTCAGATCTTTTGGAAATGCTTGTTGTATATCGGCAGGTGCTATAACCAAAGCCATGCACTCTCTACATCTGTATTTTACTGTATTTCAAGTGCAATCAGCCTTCGTAAAACTTTGCTTTGCATTTTAATATCATAGACTACTACTCATTTTACAATATTCATTACTGCGTTATTTTGGTAAGGTAAACTTCTAGCTGTTTTGGGGATCCGATCGCAGTCATGATTTTCGATCAGCATAGAGTGGTTTCTGTGTTGGGGATCTTAGACGTATCATCTGTCTGTAGCTGTAATTTTAATAAAGCCTTCATTTCTAGGACAAAATAACATCATTGAACTTCCTAATCAAGTTTTTTGTAGGGTTTGTCACCTCTGCTCGGATATCATGGAACTGTCCCGCTTGTTCCAGCTTTTATTATTATGGCTTTTAATACCGTTCGTTGTACGGTCTATATATTTCCGTGCCCGTTCTACTATTACATTGAGTGGTAGCCTTTCTGCTAATGCGGTTCTATTGCATTTAGCCTCTATCTAGTGCCCAAATTATTCAGAACCACACAGTCTTGAATGTCTTCCTCCCTCCGCATTGTTTCTTTTATCGCAGCTTCTTATCGTGAGCTACTATGAGTCTGTTTACTACTTTGTAGTAGCAATAATAATAATAATGAGCTGTTGTCAACATGGCTGTTTGCCGAACCCTCCACCGCATCTCGCGATAAATCTCGCTCAATCCAGTAGGTCCCATCCAGTAAGCGCTGCACCTATAGCACAAGAGGAAGGGAGGGAGAGGAAAAGTAAGTGGCTGACTGAGTGGTTCCGTCGCGACATTGATATTTTTTGGCTGCAGAAGCAGCAGCAGCAGCAGCAATGGCAACATTGCCGTACGACCAAATCTATAAGAATAGCTAAGGCGAGCAGGTTTAGTGACTCGCAATCCGGAGATATTCGCATACACACACAAAGTATATAATGCGCAACGCCCTGCGAGATGATATAGAGAGCAATAGAAGGGAGATTTGCAAGTCGAAACAAACGAATGAACTATCCAGGGCGTAAGTGAGAAGGCATAAGCATCACGTATTGACCCGGCATTACTGACTCTATATTGATGTGAGAGAGAAATTGATCTTAGCGTTAGGCTCGGGTGGCTATTATTGTCATCAGCATTGCTTATGTAAGATCAGCAAATGCCGATGACACGTAATTGCCGTTGTGGTGCGCAGCTGGTACCGATTAATTGCTGTGGAGAGACAAAAATGGCGTGTTAAAGAACTGTCACGAAAAGCAACAGGATAGGACATTCTTCTCTGAACCTACTCTGTATCTCACATGGCGACTACCTATCGGAGGCTCGCGCGGATTATTCGAACGTTGCCTTTAGATAAGGATAACAAAACAACACATTATGATTTCATAGTCAGAGGCATTTACGTGTATTGCGAAGGATTTTTTGCTCGAAAGAATATCACCGTATTATGGACCCGATATTTTCAAAGATGGCTGTCAACGTGTTGTGGAGAGCACGAAATAATTTACAGGATCGTGTGTGGCATTCAAGAAATGTCATTACAAACTAACATCAGGGTGAGTCATCATTTAATGCATACTAATACACGCAAAGTCTGTGCAATTAATGCGTGGACCCTCAGTGACAAAATTTCCTAAGCCATTATGTTCTGTGCGTATTATATGCACATTGTTAGGTTCGTACGTTTACCCTTGCTGTTACTACTGCTATAGGGAAGAAATAAGTAACGTCGCCCTGGAAAAAGGCCGCTGTGAAAAATTGCTCATTCACTGCTGCTCCTATTTAGCTACTTTGGTTTCTTTTACGTTTAGTATTGCCGTAAAGCATTGCTTAGGACAGCTGCCACAATCCAGCGTAAGATAAACCGTGTATCTCCCTAGGGAAGATATCGAACATAGACGATTTTGTGTGTCGCTAGGTTTAGTGGCCAAACACGTTACTCTGGCACCATTACGGGGACGCATTGCTGCTATTAAAAGGAAATAACAATTCAATTGTAATTGTGTGCGTGAACTAGCTTCACGTGGTGTTGTTCTCGCTGATACAGTACTTGGCCGTACTGGCGTCTATGCAATAACACCAATAGAAGTGTGCCATATACGCAGTCCTCTGCGAACTGCCCTCGTGCGATTTGAATTTCTCCGTATTTTGACTAATTAGAGTCTAGTAGATCATTCCAGCTAAGCAAGTGTTGCGGCTAATGATGTCTAGTTTGCTTAGCTAGCAGTATTGAATTTATAGTTCGATGGACTCATTACAATGGACGGGCGTTGTTTTTTGTAAAACCTTTTCTGTAAAGAATCAAGTAAGGTGTTCATGTTTTAGATTTTTTGTGTTCTTAGCTACTCGGTGGGCTTGTTTCCTTTTTGGTATTATGAAATATAAGTAATTTCCAGGTAGCATATTGGATAGCAAATGGAGTGAGGCTTGAACTAGGCTTTTTACATAGCTGGAAACGATAAGGCACCCTGACATTGTATTATAAAGAATATCTCTTATTGCCTTAGGGTGACGTATATCTATTAATGAAAAAGCTTTGTGTGACGGCATTCGCTAGCTTCTTTTGAATATTTTTTTTAAAGAGGGGATCTAATTTACTTCTTTTCAAGGTATTGTTAAACCAAAGTAACCCAATTCCCGTTTATCGGAAATATAACCTTTAGGTTTATGGAAACTAAAAACATCCCTATTTGTATTTCACCTAAGCTTTGTTTTAAGCCAATCAAAAAGATATTAATTCTATTTTTTTCATATGTACTTTATCTAGCAGGCATTAAACAGGTAAGGTCTATTCATTGATTACTGTTTCAGCTATATTTCATTTAACAACTTGTATATGACTTTTTTATAGTATAGGTTTTTGGCCAAGTTAGTTCTTATATCCGACGATGTCAATGTACAGTCGTATACTGAATTATTGTAAGAAACGTATTTCCTTTAGTGCACCGCCTTTTAGTGCAATTAATAAGTTAAAACCTTATTTGTTTATGTTGGTTATACAGGAAAAAGCAAGCTTTTAAGAAAAACATTTTAGGCAAAACTACGTTAATATTAGATAAAAATTTAACAATTCTGTCCAGGAGTGCAACGATAGATCAGCATATGGTATTCGTCACTGTAAATATTAGATTAAGCTGGCCACGTGTGTCGGTCAACAGTAATTTTCACAGCTGCTCTAAATCCTTAGCAGGAAGATATCCACGTATTAGAGGTTGTGGAATTCTAGTCCAGGCCTAATTTAACCTTGCGACTACCATGACGATGACAATCCCGGTAAAATTTGAATTCATATGCAAGTTTTAAGGCACAACTTAAGCCTTTCCAAAAATTATAATACTATTGACTTTCGCAGATTTTGTTATCAGAAAAGGGCTATATCAATTTTTTGTTTCATGTCTTTTTCTCACTAAACCTATTTACACTTTTTACATACCCTATTCCTACGCGCTCGGTCGGACATTGAAAAAATATAATTGTTTTTATAATTAAACGTAAATTTGCAATAACGCTTCAATATTAACGTATATAAACTTATAAATACTAAATTCGCAAACGTTCAAATTCACCAGTGGCGGTAGATCTGGTGTTAATTACCCTTATCGGCACGCCATAGACAATTAAATAATAGGCATTCTTTTGACAATGAATCATGAGCTATAGTACAGGAGCTAATACCAGACAATATCTCTTGAGCATTAACCACAGCACATGATGGAAATTTCCAAACGTATCCTTTTTAGATGGACAGAAGTGTTTACAAAGTATGTGCTTCGCTCCTTTGCTCGAGAAACTGCTGTAAAACCCTGTCAAAGAACTCGCAATCGCGCGAAGTGCTGCACTTTAACTTTCACAAGTTCCGTATTCGATTCAAAGAAGGAGCGCATGAATTGTTTTTCTCGAAAAGAACTATAACACTGTGTAGGGATTTCCTTATGATTCGCAGTGGAGCTATAGAAAAAAAGTCGGAAAACGCACCCTTCAAATATAACTCCAGGTAGAAAACAGTTCCACTTTAATCCTAAAAAGCGTTTAGCTGTGGTAGTATTTATAGGCATATGGTGAATGCAGACAGAAGATGAATGCAAGTGGCGTGTTTAACTATAGACACAGAAAAGGCTTAGGATGACAACGAAAGGATCATGCGGAATGATTCTTCTCTTTTTTCTTGAACGCGTGCCGAGGTGATTTCAAGCCTATTCTGCTGAGCCTACATATGCCCTTTGATCTTTTAGTGTTAGCTAGTGCTTAGACAGATTGTGATAGACAAACACCGTAGAAGCTGACGTAGCATTTTATTGAACATATTTTATCAACAATCTTATTTATTAAAATGTATCTACTTCACCGTACTTTATTTGTGGAAATAATACTGTTATTTCTGTAAACACTAAAATGTCACAAATAACAAGTGTTCGCAAGTTTCGTACACTCGAGTCTGTGTAATGTGGAGGCAGAATAGTGGGTTTTACGATTGCTAGGGGTTGGTCTGGTGACATCGGCCTAAATATCTGCCTGGGTTAAGTTGAAAAGGTAATTAATTTTTCAACCTGAAACGTTGTTTCACAAACTGGACTTCAAGCAGAACTTCTGCTGTAATCCGAAGCAGGCTGCATGAGCGACAGATGCTATTAAACACTTGGTAGGGAGCACTTACTAAAGGCAAAAGCTGCGTTCTCAAAGCTGATTCTGATGCCTACGCAAAGTTTTATAGTGACTAGCGCTCACCCGGAAACACATATATGGACTCATTTGGTGAGAGAGAATCATTGAATGCATTTTTATGTGTGTAATCGTGTATATGCACGTTCATAGCTGAATTACTACTAGGGTTACTAGCCCGTCCCAGTTCTGACTCCAACCTCGAAGATCATCCGGAGTCTCGTGAGGTAACTTGAAAGTTGGTCTATAAAATTTTCCATCGTCGATCTATTGAGCCGCGCCGAGCACCAGATAAAGGTTCCCGTTTTGGTACATTCTTTGTCGAGGCTAACGTCTCTGAATGACGTTGGAACAAGGCATACCTGGATTGCTTGTTGGCTGCTCCGCGCTCTTTTCTAATTTTTGGCAACTAAGACGGAATCAGCTTCTAGGTGCTTCAGCATCCCACGGTTAGCATCCACCCAACTACCCCGAAGTTTGATACCTGGCAGGCGCGAGTTCTTTACCTCAATCTCAATCTCAGCTTCTTTTCGGCCTTACTTTTGCCACCCGTTCCCTTCTTGTCTGCTGTAAACTGAGTAGATGAGTAGGATCAGTAGGAAAACAAGCCGTTGGACGAGATTTACTCTGCGAGAAACATAAATAGCGCTCTCAAAGTTTACTCAGCAACGCGCAGTATACTGGGTAGTTCATCACTATTACCTGTTGTCTGTGTAAAATAATGGGCCGTATCATTTCTCTAGCCCTTGTATATACGGTAATAAGCAATAGTGCTGAACCTGCTGTCGCTGAGTTGAGCCTGCTAAGATGCAACTCGCTTAGTGCGGCGAGAGCTTTGTTTTCGACCTCTTTTCTATTTCTCTCCCGCGCACACCCTCGTTATTACATGAGTGACTGTCGATCGCTATAATGTTAGTGCTGGTGATGATAATGATGAAACGGATGCATCAAGTGGCAGTAGTAGAGGTTAGTACTTGGAAAAAAAAAAATTTTCTCGCGAATCCGCCTTTTACGACGGGTCGAGGATGGTTACGCCAACTGATCGGCCCATGGACTCATCTACAGACTGCTAGGAATTACTAAGTTAACGCATATGCAGAAGTTCGCTAAAATAGCGAGAAACGAAATGCAACGCTCTTTCCATGTGTTGAATAAGCTATAGATGCTCTATGCAGCGCCGGTCATAAGCATAATTGTGCGGGGGGTAAGATCACTTATTGGGTATGTCGTGGCGTCTTTGCCGCTTAGCAGCAGCTCAGCGACGAGGCTGTGCAGCAGGCGGATTCGTTCGTTTGGTTTCTATTTTGTAACCATACTACTTCCTACGAGTAATATTTATATGAGCGACAGTTTATTTGTAAAATAGGTATGTCGTACTCCATCTCCATATGTCGGTTATGATGACTGACAGAAAGCCGTCGGCAACCACACAGTAATTAGGTGACGCGGTTGTTGAGCGATCATTCACAGGAAGGTTTATTCATGCACGGTGTATCTAGATGCCGTACAAAAATGTTTCAATCAGTCTGGCTATATTGGAGTTTATCGAAACCAAAAAAGAAGTTTAGTCTACTATATTTATCTCCATTCGCAATATTGCATCCGTAGTTGTCTTTATCCAAGGCAGTAGTTCTGTTGTACGTCCAGATCAGGTTTTTTTTTCTTTTTGCTAAATTCAGGGCATGCGTTTTTGTGTGATCGGTAAAATTGAGCTGTTGATGATGTTGCTGATAGAAACGGTCCTTTGTGACCGGCAGTAACATTTGCTTGATTTTCATTATTCTGTCGTTGCTGTTATGTTACCGATCAATATTCAATCTGTGATAACCGAAAAGCATGTGTATGGCCAAGCTTTTCCTTACTAACTTATGTCGAATTCACGTAACGGTAGATACCTCTTTTTGAGTGCAGTGGCAACAAATACTTTGCTTATCAACACTCTATGGTCGTATATTGTGAGAATATTATAAAGAATCCAACAGGTTTTCTCGCTTACATTTATTCATAAGTACTACATTCTTTCAATATCGTACGCATCCGTAAACTATAACATACCTGCTGTGAAAACAACTTTATTGAGAACTTGCCCACGTGACGTGTGGAAAGGTGCTAACCGAGCAGAGACCCATTCGGATTAGCGCAAAGCGTTGCCAATATGGTCCGAAGGACACGATGCAGGGAACATGTTTAGGCGTATAAAATGTTTCGTGTGGTATCAACATTATTGGAGAGTGCAAGTGATTTGAACTTTGAGTGTCTTACGTGTATATATTGAAATTAAGCAGACGGGTACTACCAGCTCAACGTATATTATTTCACTGAAAGCGTTTCGTAGTGAATAAGAATAGTTTTCGCGGTATTTTCTTCGATGGCGATTGCTTATTATCCCTACTGGTATGGCTTCTACGCGCTCAAAATTGTTGTTAGCAAAAATGTTGTCAGCTTAATTTTATGAATAATATTAGATTTTTTAGTTTTATGGGAGGATTTTAGGCATGCATTATAAATCCTACAGTACGACATTTATGTTGTTATCAGACCGACTTAATAAGCTTTATAAAGTCTGGTAAGTGGCCTTCGCGATTTCATAATGTGCGCGTATGTCAGCACTTGTTGACGTCGTTTTAGTGTGAACGAATTATGACGATAAACAGTAACAGTCTTTGATCAGTTAGTGCTACAGCTAAATTTACATAATAATTAGAATTAACGTTGAACTGGCCTAAAATCAAGCCGTCGGGCGTGGTCGACTTGACCACACCCGACCACAACGGAATCTGATCTTTTGGATGGGATACTTCAGAGCTATCAAGAATGCTTTCAGCTTATGAACTTTTTTTTAGACAGTGAAAAAATAATTTCTTTACGGAATTCGAGTTTAACGTAATACAATCGTACCAAGGTTAAGTGAATTTTGGCGATTCTAATTTTGATATTACTGAAAACCTGAATCGTGCAACAATTCGAACATTCAAATGACTTGCCAAACGGAAGGTTGTCAACTAATCTTAAATATTCCGTATGTAACCACAGAGTAGGTAGTTTTCTTAAGTAAGCCCTCCAAGTCCACTGGCTAGATATAAAACTTACTAGGGCTGTTGGTTAGGTATGTAAGCTAATAATCTTCAAGCGATATCAGCGAAAGATTTGTTCTTAAAGGACAAGCAATATTACAGTGATATTTTTGTGTATTCTTTAGGCTTTACAATTAGATAGGGATTCGGTATCAGTTACTGGAGGGTCTCTCCTTTCAATATGAACCTTAAGCATTGACTATGCGCCTCAAGCTGGGTCACTTTGAAGCATGGCTTATTTAATTCGTAAGAATTAAATACATTTAGCTTTGATAAGATAAACTACCGTGATTTTCATACGTTAAAGAAGTAAACAAGTAATTTGTTGTCATTATTGTTTTTAATAATACTAGTATCATGTTGTTACCGACACCACCATTTGTCTTTTTTTATTTTCTGCTTATTTTTCATTTGAGGATACGGGACGTATTGGAAAAGAGATCATCGAAGCCTATATATCAACACAGCCTATTATAATCGTAGGAACTTCTGCTCGCACATTCACCGTCATACCATTTATCATACCATATAGAATAAACAGAGTTCATGTATACAATAGGTAGATTTGAGAAACATTTTGTTTGATTTAGTGTACGGGCTACCTGACTGGGAAGCTGACTACTGATTTATCCACAAGTGGAATAACTAGCTTTCACGTTCAAATTTAAAGAGATCATCTGGTGATTGTTTACGGTGAACATGTCTGATTCTTCCTAAGTCTATTAAGCCGAAACAATGTGCAAATTGGTCGTATGGCGAGAAAACTGCAGTGAAAGCTTACACTATACGGAGGACTTCATTGCACTCAGAACATTTGCTCTTAGCTTAAGAGAGGTTGGTGCAAATTGCACACCCTGGCACCCCTTCGAATTACCCCTTTTTTTTCGCATACACTTCGCGGACTTCTGATAGCGAGCTGCGCTATGGTACTATATAGCCATGCCAATTAATCACTGTGTAACCACACATGTGAGATGGTTCTCACTAAGTACTGGATATACGTCACTACGGCTGATTGTGTACCATGCATTTGATCCGTTCGAACGAACCATTACAAGAATCAAAAGGGAACGGAGAAGAGATAATTTTTCAAGTTTGAAAAGAATTCTCCTAAACGACAGATTTGTAAAATTGAGGAGGTAATGAATGCAAGTGGCAAATTGCAAGACCGAACAGATCGCTCAGATGTGTCCGGGATATTTATGGAAAGTCGAATTTGTGAGTGGGTTAAAGAGACGAGCGTGAGTAAACATGTTCGAGTAATAACTCGACATTCCGGAAATTCACAGTCCACGATCTTTTTAAACAGCAAAACACAACGTTAAGAAAAGTTAAATGGTCATGTTGAAACATTTTCGAACAATCCCGTGTCGAGTATATGAATATGAACCACTCAGTGTCAGTAATAGATGTCATCGCTAAAAGTTTTCATGCAAATTTTCAGGAAGCACTGGAATATTACCAACACCAGCATCGTTCTGATCGCCGTCGTGTGTGACCCACATCTTAGAATTTACCGACTTCATATCACTAAAGTGTCGTCGTGCATATCGTGGAAACGCGCGGACGTTAAACGATCAACAGCTAGCAACCTGCTAATCCTCGATTGGAGGGTCAATACCTATCGGAGAATGCTTGTTACGTTTAACTGCTGGTAGCAAGGCCGGCGGAGGTGGCCTACCTTGAGGGGGTCGCCGAGGCCAGCCAAGGAACTCAAACGCAACGCCATCAATACGATCAAATAGATACGGGACCTCGCCACAGGTATAAGCGTGGGGTGGTAGTTGTGCTCGTTGGAGCCGTCGTTAGTCCGCTTGATTGTCAACCAGTCGTATTCCCCCCTGATGGACAACGGGGGTGCACTCGGAGGTGTGACAAGTTATCAACCCGCAGCGACGGCAGCGACCGGCGTGGTTGCTCCACCAGCCAGTGCCGGAGGCCTGTCAAATGGTGGTGTTCAATTGTCGGTTGAAGAACACGCCCTCTACGAAGAGCTCTTTGCAGCTCTTGACGTTGGCGGTGACGAACGCATTCAGGGCTCACAAGCCAGTGTTCTGCTCAGAGCAACCAATTTACCCACGGAGACGCTTCAACTGGTAAGTCAAAGAAAACTCTACTGTTTTTATTACGTGCATCACTATTTTATTCCTTGAATTTCTATTAAAGTTATTTTTCCTTATTGGGGACTACGTAATATTTCCTCATTTCATAACCTTTTATATCGCATTTGCTGAAAAAACATTTGTTTCTAGCTCCTGGCAACATAGGGTAAGTTAACGGTAAGTTAAATCTGACGGACTAAACCGAACAAGTTAACCCCACAGCTCTACTAGCCGCTCTTTTATACCAATAGTCGTCTTCAGAAAACAGAAGCAAGAGATACGTATAGCAACATACGTTTCTCGTCCGCCGAACGCCCCTTAGATTTGTCATATACAGCTTCGTATCCTTGCGGCAATACAAACAAAATTAATACAAATATGTATATTACAGTGACTATTGTAAGTAACCTATTCTACTGACAGCACGTTTTGAAATTGCGATTCCTATGGACATGTATCTAGGTACTAGTATATGAATGCACCCCAAAAGGCTTGATTGCCTCCTCTAACTCTGTGCCCCAATTTGCTGTTTGCTGCTCTCAGTTTTTCTGATGCCTGTGCTTACGTTATGGAATCAGTTTGCCACTGTAACACTCGTACGGGCCTTAAGCTGTCCGATCTTTGCCAACCTCCATCATCATGCGCGGTTTGCTGCTTTTTCACGAACTCTTTTCGTCTCTTGATAAGCCTGTCGACCTCTTACTTACACAGATTTCCGCCTGTGTTCACCTGACTGCATTCAGCCTGAAACTAGATTCCATTTTGGGCCTGAATTTTTTTCAGGAATTCGACTTTGTCCCTTCACTGTAATGTTTAGTGACCACGCATTCACTACAAGTTCGACGACTATTCGATTTGCTGTCGGCAACGTGCATATGAAGATTGGGATTCGCTACCATTAAGTGTCCTCTCCATTCGAGTCTTGAATTCAAGCTTTTATTTGCGTGGGCTCTGGACCTGGCAATTAATTGATTGTGTTAGACCAGTAATAGTCCAATTCTTTCGAAACTTAAGATACCTCCAAACAAAAAAGATAATAAGAACTAACAATGTAAAGAAAAGTTCTTTATATACACATATGGAAAGAAATAGTTAACATGTGTGTTTCCTCTCGCTGTTTGCATCGTTTTTTTCCAGATAACGGAACTTTCCGGCGCCAAGCGCGTTGGACACTTCGGACGATCGCAATTTTTCCGTGCACTGAAGCTGATTGCGGGTGCTCAGAACGGCTTGAAGCCCTCAAGTGAGGTGTTGGCAGCTCCGCTCCCTTTGCCGAAGCTCAACATGGCTACAGCTCAGCATACAGCATCGACTCTACTTAACAATAATAACAACAACAATAACACAGCGAGTGCAAACAACTGCTATGGGGCTGGCCCAGGTGCTGTGGCCGACAGTCGGAGTCCGGAACAGCAACGGCCGCAGCAACAGCAGCAGGTGGGCGGCTCAACAGCTTCAGCCGATGCGGAAAAGACATGGGCAAGCTTTAACTGCTTGGGTAAGAATGAGAGAATATGGTTTTATCTTGCGCGGTATCGTGCAAAAAGACGCAGAAACAAACGTCCATAAGCACCTACGTACTCACAATCGGATTAGGGGAACAGCAGGCTCGAGCGATACTCGTTTGTTGTTATAATCCCGATGTAATTGAAATGTAGTCAGAAACACAGATACATACAATCTGGCCCAGAAAGCTATACAACCGCGGAATTTGGTTCCTTAGTGTCGTGAAGAAAAAACACATAATTCATATATATTTACTCAATAAATAGGACCATGTCTCAATAATGTTAACAAGAAACAAAATATGGCTAATATTAGTGGAACAGTTACATACTCTATGGATTTTGCTTTTATTACCTGTTTGACTAAATTAACAATTGTTTTTTTTCTAGCAACAGACGAAGAGTGGTCGTCGTCAAAGTTACTTCTGCAACAGCTTCACACATCCTCTGAGGAGCACCGTCATTTGCTCGGGGGTACTGCGGGAGACGAAGTCGATGTCGAGACTGATTCCGGTCGGGCAGGCGAGACGGAGGACGGCGAAGATGGAGAAGGAATCTGGACGATCACTCGCGAACAGCGAGCTTATTATGTAAAGCAGTTTGCGGGAATGCAGAGCGATCTCGAAAGAGGCAGAATACAAGGACGGCAAGCGAAAGAGTTTTTTGAAAAAAGGTATGGATGCTATACCCTTGAACTACATAAAGGAGATTTGAAGGAGGAAGTTGTCGTCCGCCTTTAGTACCCTGTTGTTAAATGTATCGCTGCTAATATCTTCACGTGAAGGATCCACTATGATGATTAATCAAGTTGTGTTGAAGTACAGTTTATTTGCCTGTAAAATATACTGCGTTTACAGGTTTTATGCGCCTCTTGTATATAATAGGTATGTACCTCCACGCAAGTTTCAACCGATTTAGTCGACTCTTATCCGCATGTTAGCTCTTTTGGGTTTAGTGTTCTAAGACATATGCAATACCATTTTTCCCATATGCAATATGGGAATAAAAAGTGACTGCTAGGATGATCGTAGTTATAACGCGTATGTGCGTTCTTCTGTCTTTTCGGTACGCCTGGCGGACTATTATATAAAAAAATTGACTGTCTATTAGCCGTCTACCCGTGGCAGAGCTATCGCGAATTTGGCAGCTGGCTGATATCGACCGTGATGGCCAGTTGGCGCTTGATGAATTCTGCACGGCTATGCACCTAGTCGTATTAAGGAGAAACGGAATCCACCTACCAGCCCAACTCCCTCCGCAACTATTACCAGATATCCCTCCGTTGATTCAAACTAGTCCTCTGCCGGTACAACCGCAACATTCTCAGCCACTCGCTACAGTGGTCGGAAGTAGCGGCGCCTCTGCTGCCGGCAACGCAATCAACCAAACACAACAACAGCAACTTGATAGTAGTACCCATCATCGTTGCCATCAACACCAGCAGCAGCAGCAGCAGCAACAACAGCATATAAGCACGAAAAACAGCACGACGAGTGACACTACTAACAGCACCGCGGCCATGACGACGACGTCATTGGTCAATAGAGAGAGAGGAGCTGGAGGCCAAGGTAAGCTCTTCTGTCCTGTGTCCACTATTGACCTTTTGTTCATGATATTAAATACTGTGATGTCAGTACTCGTGACATTATAGGTGACGTATACGTAACTGATTGTGGGTCCGCTGATCTTATCGAGCGCAGATACCAACTACGGCCTTTGGGTCTGTGGATAGAGCAGTTTATTGAATTTTGATTAATGAGGTACCACTCCGCAGCTCAGTGGCTCAACGCGCTCTACTCAAACAATCAGCGTCCATTAACAGTTCAGCTTCAATAACGTGTTTCATCACGTGCCATTTTAGGTGTAACGTCTTCACCATTGACTGCACCGATAAGTCTCTCAAAGCAATGGATGAAATTTAGCCCGTCACCAACCTCTGGCCCCCTTGGGGTACAACAGAAACAGACACAACAATCGTCACAGCAGTCGCTTCCGAGGACTAGTCCTACCGCAGGCGAAGTGGGCACTGGCCCAGTATCGTTCGACTTCTCGACAACACTAGTTAATCAGGACCCGCGCATTTTGCACCCGGTTGCACGTCGGCCCCCTTCATCACCTGAGGGTCAGATGGGCGCGGGCGGTGGTGGGGCATTTAGCTGTGACCCCACCTCTATTCGCCCGACTGGCTCTATAGTGGTAGATGCTCCATCCGGAGGCACTGGTGGTTATGTTATTATGAATAACTCGTCTGAAAACGATCACGACGCACTCGACGCGCTTGAGTCAGGCGCGCCACACCTCATATCTACAAATAGGTGAAATAATGTATAGAAATGTACTAGTTAGGATCAGGAAAGTGATAGCTATAAATTTCTCACAAACCCCTGGTAACATATAAAGGTTTGTTTTATCCCTGTCGTATTATAAGAAAGAGTGGCTCGTTCTACTTGTACATTTTGTTGTTGTTGTTCGCGTCTAACACATATCAGTATTATGTTTAATATAAACAGCGCAAGCGTGAAAATGTAAAAGAATAATGTATTGTTGTTTGCCTCTCTGCAATTTTACAACGTGCAGTTCTTTCTCCGCCCCGAGCACGGCGGACGCGTTGTTGATGTCCGGTATTGGGAGTGGCAGTGGAGGTTGTACGGTGCTAAGTGGCAGCGGAACTGGCGCAGTAGTTGTTGGAAATTCCCTTTCAAATGGCGGGGCTCGAACGCCCCTGGCTGCCAAGAAGGAACCACCTCCGCCGCCACCTCCCCGACCTCTCCCGGCACAGCACAGGGGACATCATGCCCGCTCCTCGTCGCTCGACCTCAATCCTCGCGCCACTGGCGGACACCCGTCATCGGGGACCCCTTTAAAGGGCCTTTTCCCGCCTGCTGTGCCTCCTCGCTCCTCGCCGGCCAACGGTGTCGGTGCGATCGGAGGATCCGGAGGCGTCGCACGAAGTCTATCTGGGGACAGCAGTCGAGGTGGAATTAGTCAGATCAGTGGTAGCAGTAGCAAACCCCCAAAGATCG
The DNA here is from genome assembly GCF_002532875.2 of Varroa jacobsoni. Taxonomy (NCBI): domain Eukaryota; kingdom Metazoa; phylum Arthropoda; class Arachnida; order Mesostigmata; family Varroidae; genus Varroa; species Varroa jacobsoni. Next base: position 25,899 of record NW_019213390.1, read on the forward strand.
GCGCCGCTGGTGGAGCTTTTCAAGTGTACAGGTAAATTAACAGTTGGTTCATCAATTGGCCAATTGAAACTCTTCTGCATTTTCCGTTTTTTTTCCGTTTTTTTCAATACCATACCAGATAGAAATCTACGAAATTGGGTTAGAAACGAAATTCATCGACAGAGGCTAAATACGCATGTAAGTATAATTGCCCATTGCGTTATTTTCGTAAGAGCACCTGCGAAGAAAAGGTCAACTACTTGCCAGCTGTTGCTTCTACCCTCCCCCTCTTCCCGAAATCGATCCTAAATTTGCCCTCGATTATCGCGGATGATTTTTACGTTCTTCTATCTATTGTACTTCCTTAGCGGCAAGACAAGAACAACAATGAGAAGTGAGGCTGCAGAACCAGGAGCTGCTCATTCAAGATGCGCTTCGGATTCCTCTTGCTCCTCATCGTCATCGTCATGTAACTCATCATATGAAGACCTCAGTCTTGATCCTACGACGGATGATGCTGCCATGCTGCTCGTGGATGACGACCATACGGAGTGCGGATACGTGGACACGGCCCAGCAAGCCGGCCAAGGACAACCGGCTGGACAAGGCACGCATCTTCACAGACCACATCATCGCAAGCACGAACTGCCGGATGCTATGATGGCTCAGTTTATCACGTGAGTTACCGATTTTTTCTACTTAACGAATTGTAATTTAATAATCGTAATTTCTAATGTTTAGGTTGATCAGTTTGAATTGGAAGGTTTTTTCATAAATCCGGAAATGGTATCTAATTTCATTTATGATGTCATAGTTATTAGATCCACCTCTCTTACAGCTTAAGTTCCGGATTTTAACCACTCACAGGCTTGCTCCAAATGATCATATTAACTGCATTAGTGAGCAGTGGACTGTGCCGTGTCGAGATATATTTAGTTTTCTGTTCAATCGCGCTCTATCCATAATAATCGGCTGGGTTCAAATCTAGGCATTAGTTGGTCATATATGGTTGTTTCAAAAACTGCTCCTATTCTCAAGTAGTTAGCCCTGCACAAGCCGACTAGTGCGAAGTGGTCTACCATTTTTCTGGAAGACGTGCGGCCTTGTTTTAAGTATTTTAGCTGTCTACGGTTGCAAAACAGTTTACAGAAGCTATACATAAACTTCTTTGGCAATGCACTGGTCTTTCTGAAAAACGTATTTAATCCCATATAGTAGACAATGCCGTAGACTGTCGATTTGGTGTCACCATAGAAGTTTATGATCTCGGTGAGGGTTCGGATCGTGTAAGGACATTGAATAATAGTTGGCTGAATAAAGTGAAAAAACGACGCATTGTTTTTCAGCATGGCTGTGAGCCTGTCTAGATCGTCTTTACGACGAGCTTTTTCCAGTGAGACTGATTTTAAATAAACCTATTTGGTAAAGTACGGGCAACCAGTGAAAAGTGGTCCCGTTTTAAACTTGGCGCCACGCAGCAATAAACAAGCAAGATACAAGTATCGCTATACATCAATAGAAGCCGTAAAAATATATATTATTTCACATTTATATGGATTCCATAACGACTCCGTTATTGATCAGATTTAACGTAAAGTTTCTTTGTTAACAGGGACATTCCTACGGATCGGGAGCAGCTCATTCGAGACATCAGCGCCCATCGGGAACGTAATGCAATGCTTCGTGAATGGAACCGTGAGTTACACGATGAGCTTCAGCAGCTCGTTCAGGAACGCCTATCTCTGCAGAGTCAAAAACAGCCGACATCAACGATTTAGACATGTGGTCGGCAGAGAGCATTTGGCGATACAATATCTAACAATTACTACTAGATTAAAGTGAAGGAATAGAGCTCAATTAGGCTCGAACACAAGTGTGCCTATATCTAATGGATAAGTACCAACCCATATTTGAATTGACTAGATGTGCCACTAAAGGTTCTGGTCAATATCATCCTCCAACGAGAAAAAAATTAAAAAAAAAAAGAAAAATCTGACGAAAATGTCCATGATGATTTTCATGAACCCGATGCTTTCTGCTTTCTCATGTACTGAAGTGGAATGGCAAATATGGGAACTGTAGAAATATCAGAGAAGACAAGTCGAAATGGTATATGTAGCAAGAGTCGTCTCAAAGCGACGCAAAATCAGGAGGTTCACGTTTAGGTCCTTCTAGCCATTAGTGACGAAAAAAATGACGTCTTATATGGATGAAACAAGATGTGAGACATAGCATAACGGATGTTGTCTGCGCGAAGTAGCACTAAATGGGCCATACATAAAAAATAAAAGGTCCACGCTTTAGATGAAAGTTATACCAATGACTAGTAAGAAACATACAGACAAAATGAGACGATGATCTACAAAGAATAACAAGTTATATATATATATATATATATATATATATATATATCTTTGCGATGAAGGAATAGGCCACCGCTATAAGGGAATAGAATGATCGCTATAAATAATTAGTAATAATGAGAATGATAAAATTTAAAAAAAAAACAAATAAGAATGAACAAGCAGAACCAGTCGAATCCCACACGTACGCACTCAATGTGCACCGCCCCTCAAAAAAGATAGTGGTGGCAAAGAAATAAGACAAAAATGATTTTGTCCCAAGGCACACTGACAGCGAAATATTTCACGAGGCTTCAAAAGCTAGTTGCAAACAATGCGAAATAACTGCAGTCCAAAGAGACATCACTGAATAGTGGGCAGGCGACGCTGATATTGTCCATAGAGAGATACCTGAAAACAATGAAAAAAAACAATATGGTAGTTCATAAATAACCGAATGAAATCTAACAAGCAATCTAGACAAAAAAACAACGTGTCTGAAACTTGTGCGACCGGGGCGAATTATATAGAAATCTGCTACAACAATAGCGACAACCGTAATCGCCGTTACTACTACAATCGTTATTATCACATTTCGTACTAGGCACGTATCTAGTTATGCACTAACTTTTGTAGTTTAGTGCAATTCGTGTGCCAATAGCTGGCCACTGTAGATAAAACGAATTCTAAAAAATGTGGCGAACGACGTCTATCTGTAATGTATTGGTACTCATGCAGTAACATAAGGATTCTAACATTATCTGTTTTATTACAAATACTTGTCTATTATCCATAATTATTTTCTAATGGCACAGGATTGAAAATGCACCGCGAACAAGTTGACTATTTTGAACGAGGCCCCTTCTTAAAAAGTCACCCCCCAAAAACCATGTTGTTTACAACAATCGTGATGCCATTCCTCAGTAAAAGTCTTCCCCGTTTTTCTTTGAAAGCGTACGCGTCGGCGATTACTAGCAAAAAAAAAAAATTCAACTGTAACAGTTTTCAGAGTATCGGTGATCTCTTTGTCATCTGTCCAAACGCAACAATGATACATTGAGACTGATAACGAAAACTAAACCACAGCGAGATTTTACCTATTTATTTTCTATGTTAACTTGGGCTCGATTAGTTTTTATTTTCAATCAGTATTTTTTTAACCCCCATTTTTCAAATTGTGGCCTTTGAGTTGAAATCAGATCAAAGGCGACAATCCGAACACGACGTTGACGAATAACGTCTGCTCATCAACACGTATAGAAGGGCATCATGGGAAGTCAAGTCAAATCCAGCGTGATGGCAATATTATGTTATTGATTGAAATATGGATGCATGCATTATAGGTGTGGAGACAGACCTAGAGGACAATGGTTTGTTGTGATTGTGGGCTCACGTTGGCATTACTACTGCTATTTTGCAGTGTTCAGGATCAACATGAGCTAAATAAGTTTCGAATTCTATGTACGGTACTGCCGCTAACATTACTTTAGACGCTTAGCCCGTAGCACGAAGCGAAGTGTGTCTAGGACCAGTTTACCAACTCAGAAGGTCACCACGTACCCGTAAGCTTCGCAAAAAAACGCGCCACTATATCATCACGAAGATAAGATCAACATGGTCTATTGTTTTGCAATCTTAAGGGGATTTAACAGATAAATGCATATTCGAATACTAGGGTAATAAACATTTATTCTGCGATTTAATATCGGTAATATTCACAGCAGCGGCAGCAGTAGTAGTAGTAGTAGTAGTAGTAGTAGTGTTTTGACATCGGTGTAATTATTATAAAACCTTTTACTAAAAAAAATATACTATCCTATGCCACCGAAGCATACCAAGTCGCCTGGATAAATACGGCTGTTTCGTTTGTAATGAGCTGACGCTTAACAGAGAGAAAACAGACCGTTGTTTTCTAGGCGAGCTTCAGCTCTGTATTCTTTTATTTGAAGTTTTATTTCTTTATAAACGAACAGAATGTTATTACTGGGTGAGTATGATTAGCTTTTTTCGTTACGGCTTCAAACATGCTCATATATTTGTACACCGTTATCTTTGTGATTCGTTGCGACTATATGCGTATCTCACTTATTTCTGTAAAGTAAAAAAGTTAGTTTGAATCTGTTCTTCACTGTAAACAACAATGGAAGCTGACCTATAACAAGAAAATATATATATTCGTGATAAATGCTTATGTAAAAAACTGTCGTCGAAAGCTGCTTCATGCAAAGCTGCCCATGATGTCTACATTTTGGTAGCTATAGCGCTCTCCAGCTCACTTCACAGGATATTATTTTTACGTTTTTTGTTACTAGTCTAACTATCACAGCTACGTAGTAATGTTATCTCGAATTATTCTACATTAATATAACCTGCACAAGTAATTCAGATATATGTAAAATGAATGTTTCACGTTGGGAAAATAACTGAAAAAATATTAAACGGTGGTCGCACGTTGGTCACACTTGATCTGAATCGCCCTCTGTAAACCAGATTGGTGGCACACAATTGTTCTCAGACACATCATCATTATACGAATGGTCGTAAAAACAGTTCTCGGCATTCTGCTCATTAGAACTCGAAAATAATATCGTCGCTTTATCGTACCTGTGTCCTGCAGGTGCGGAAAAAAATAGCCGAATCCCACAAAAACTTGATAGAATCAAACCGGATAGGACTGGTAAACGGTTTTCAGGACGGGTATATGAATCTAACTACCAACAAATATGTAAGATTTGTCCTAATGTAATGGTGATCACATGTCACACCTAAACTAGCATAGGGGGCAATCTGTGGGTGTGCGAGTGTCTAAGTGAACGCATGTGTGGTTGCGGTAAGTTTAATGAGGATGAAGACAATATTGTAGTGGCTCATTGAGAGAACAATTATAACAATAATCATAGAATTCATATACAAAGTGAGGAGAGAAAATTCGTGGTACCCTGTATATTTACATATAAAGAGGTAGACCGGAAGAGCAAGAAATACGAGCGGTTAGAAATCGAAGAAGTAATACTGATAAGTAGGTGGGCAAACAAAAATGAAACATGCGGCCGGACGTAAACCGAGACAACATGGATAATTAACGAAGAACAAGAAATAATTGAAGTATAAATGACATGATAGAAACACTACGAAAATATTTTCGTTCATAATTATTATGGACAGAGAAGGAAAGACAGTAGGAAAGAGAAATAAGAAAAAATACGATCTACTTCGGATAGATAAAAGGAGTTCCCGTTGTTTCTGCGTGTTCAAGAAATGTTGTATTCTAACTAGTATTAATAATTATATAAAAGAAATACTGTGGAGGCAAAAATGTCATGACACGAGTAAAACTAAAATGAAAACGATAAAGTGTATTTATGTACCAACAAATATTTTGTTTTTACTCGTCTGTTACGGTCAGTTACATTGAGGAGGTGCATGTATCAAAGGTAAACAGCAGAAACGCTATCTAATTAATCGTCGAAACAACTTCGTACTGAATAGCAATAGGACAGTTATAATCGTACCATTGTTGTTATTATTTAGTGAGGCATTGGTGAAATAAGGTCAATGAGAGTAGTTATACGGGATTCGAAACTATCAAAATGCGTTTCCAAATTCGAATTGACCATATATGTTCAAGTTCTAACGGCGATTTGCGTCGCTGGGCCATTAATGCAAAATATTTTTACAAAGTGATCAAACGTTGCAAACAGTCTCAATTTTGTGGCGGACGAAACAACCGAACCCGCTGATTTGATTTACCTTCCGGATTTACTATAGCAAAAAAGTAGCAGCTAACTATATTATATGTAATCATCTAAATTTTTATATCGTCACCTGAGTGTTTATCCCTAAGAATCCGATTTGTCTGAAATAGGGTTGTCCGATATTTTTGGGGTTGATAATCACGCTATAAAAATAATGATTCTTACTCATACAGATTGTAACGGTTTACATTGTCAACAGTTATCTCGTATGGGATCAACGCGAAAATCTTATGAATATGAAATCTGAGAACTCCTACATTCGCTAACCAAGTGGTTTGATTTAACCCCCTTTTATGGAGACCCTAATTATACAGATTAAAAAATCAGAAATAATAACGCTACTATTTGTTGATTACAATACCGTTGTTAGTTATATAACAACTAGAACAGTTTGATTGAACTTCAATTAATTAGAATACTAATATGTACTGGTTAGATATGTACCTGAGAGAAGTCAACTAATAACGATACCATATTTCACAACAACGACCATACGATTTTTATTCGGCAGCAGTCCTTACGCAAAACAACTGTAAAAAGGAGTCAGAACGTGCACGCAAGAGGCATTCTGAAACATCATTCGGAAACTAATACTAAATATGTTAGATTTAGCACTCTAAACCTTGATATAATAATGTCCCTGATTGTTTATACGTTGCTGACCTCAGCAGGGTTAAATTGGATCAAGGCGGACATATAGGGCCGTACAATGATTGCTACCTTGAAGCATTAACTGGACGTAAGGCCAAAGCGACACGTATTTTAAGAACGTGTTGTTGATTATTTCAAGGAAATCTTCAGGCGAAGCAAAATGATCTCCGATATTTTCCAGCACATTTCAATCACTCAGCATTGAGGTATGATGTACTAGTGGAACTAGAATCACCAGCTTTGTTTACATATGGGAGCTTCTTTTGGACTCACGAAACGGCGTTTTAGTACAAAATTAGAAAGATATGTAAGTAAAATATATTCGGTCAAGTATATTAATAGAATAACATTTGCCCTTCATTTTTCTTTTCCATATGCTCAAAGCGTATAGAGGATAAATATACTGACGAGGCAATGACCAGGTGGTGCTATAAATAGTGATATACTGTTTATTCCAAGGTGATTGATATAAAATAATTATGATCATTATAACAAGGTACGTAGCAAACAGAAGCCGATCTGTTTTTTAGCATAGCCAGTAATGGTAAGAGAGTGATTCTGACGCCTGCCGGTCACCGAAAACACATGACCGAATAGAATAAGCTAATGTCCTGAGTGTCCTTGCACTTTGTTTCCCTCCAGTCTTAAAAAATTGTTTCAGCAATGTCTTGCTGAGAGAGGGACATCAGAGCAATCCGTCATCCGAATGTACTGACAAAGAGTGAGAAATTCATACTTAGAAACGATCAACAAACGAATCAGTGGTCCCATAGTGAATCTATTCCCGTTTGCAGTATCCAATTTATAAAAATCGTTTTCAATATTGCAGAATATGTACACAAACTTATGAAGCCTTCGAATATTTCAAACAGCTAGAATCGTATTATGCATTAAAAACCATTTGTTTATATAATGTGGAGATGCTAAAAAGCAAATAGGCTGCAATTATTTTTGTTATCGCTTGTTTCCTGCGAAGGTGCGATATAAGCTTTCCACGGTTTTCCCAAAATCTAAGTAGCTTCTTTAAACTGGTAGGGCACACCTAACCTGTCAATTGTTGCTGTTAGCTAGTTAAACTACACTTATGATGGATAAGGTAGTATTAAGAGAAGCAAATCATTGTCCTCATGGGCTGAAAATGTCGAAACAACATAAGGCTAACATGTGACCCAAACCAGATGATTCGCTGAGTGATCCAGTTCCGAACGCAGTTGAATTTAACGCTAGCTAACAGCTCAACTTCTACAAAATTGAACAGGGTGCTGTGTCTAAAAAGTGCTGGGGTTTCAAAAAAAAACTGATGCTGCCGTTTCAGGTGAGATTCTTGATATAGTAGGGACACTGAAAATAACAACATTAGCCAGCGGAATCGATGTGCGTTAGAATGTGCACGAAAGCGGTGTGCCTGTATATAATGCTGACATTAAGTGTAACATGATGGAACTAAAAAATTGGTCCAGTAGGTGTTGTTTGAGGCTAGGACAAAGAAGCAGACAGAAAATGAAGTGCAATGCTGGCCTAAATCACATGCGAGTCGCTTGACGAATATTATCGACGAAACGATTAAGGATCACTGAAAGCTGACAGCCATTGATACCAATGAATCTGAATCAAATGACAATTTTTAATGCTTTTACTGATTGTTTATGCCGGGATTAGAATAACGCATGGCACCACTCATGCATGTGTAAATGGTAAGGATCACACCGAGATTTGTATGCAGTTAGCGCAATTAGTTGTTTGAACACACAAATAATACAAAGACAGCTTTAATGCCCGGGAACTTAAGAACTTCGAAACTAGTGTTTGAGTCTGAAATAAAATCTCTGGGATGCACATACAGTTCACCCACAATCGGGTTGCGAACGTACTAAATGATTAGCGAGTTATCGCCGCCCGTGGAGTACGATGAAGAGTAGCAACGAACTGTGCAGACGAAGAATACAAAAAGAAAAATCGATATCCGTTTTCAGACACCGTGAAACGATAAAATTGATATGTCTAGGGAATTTTTTCCGGTTAGGCTAACATAAATGATAATAAAATGGTCAGTTGTTCGAGACGTAATTACGGGGCTATAAATAGTAAAAGAAGAGACGGTAAGCTCTGTAAGCGTTTTGGGTTGAAAGTTCCTTAATTATTCAACGTACTGCATCATTTTTTAAACGTAATCTAAAAGTCGAAATATACTCAAGTAGTTTTAAATCAATGCACTGAGACCATGAAAATCATACAACGTACGTGAGCATTCCTAAGTGAAAAATATTCATAGTCCTTCTAGTAGAAAACTGTGTGGGTAATGCTACCGATTATACTTCCACGAAAGAACGTCTTGAAAAAGCAAAAAAAAACAACGATGCTAATAATCAAGCGGTACCTCTGCCAAGCGTGCTTGGCGACTTTTAAAACAGCTATTTTAGTTAAAGGTAACCTGTAGGTTGCGCTTCTTATTGATCTGCCACAAAAGTTTAAAGCAAACCTATATTCTAGTCTTACAAAGATACACAGGAATTGTGACTAGGATTTCAGAAGCATTAGAATGAGCGCTTTAAACTTCTAGCACGATGCATCAATAAGAGTAGTCCCAAGGCTTATATTACAAGTTATATTACGGCTGAATATAGAAACAAGCAGCGAGTGGTAGCCACTTGTCATTCTCTTCCCTTTTGGTCGCAAGAGTAATTGAAAATGTCTAGATACCGGAAGTTGTAGACAGAATTAGAGCTATATTTTTCAAGAATTAAGATTTTCATGTATTATTTCTCCGCATACAAAAACGTGATTGTAAAAAAGTTATCAAAAGAAGGTGAAATTGTTTAGATCGCAGATACAACTTATATGAATGCTTAACACATATGGAATGGATGAAAAGAAGTAGAAAGGCTTCAACTTACAATTATAGATAATAATAATTCTACATATTATATACTCGAAAATATGTCTGTGTCTTTCGTAGAATTTCAGTTCAACGTCATAAAGGTCAATGATGAAGTCGTGGGTGACTTCCAACTATTTAAAGTACCTTTACAAACTGCATCAGTTTGCAGAAAAAAATTTACATCAGACATTTGATAAAAATGGAGCTTAAAACGGGTTGTCAGCTGGCGTAGATTAGCGAGCAATAATTGAGTAGGGTCTTCGCAGACTGCAAATCATTTAACATTTGATGATATATGCAAAATAACAAGCTGTTTGAGATCAATATTTGATTACGGTAAAAATCGACGCGATAAAAAAAATAGGCACCTGATGACTGAAATTCAGCCTTTTCGTAACTTATGTCGACTTGATAGAGAGAGACTTGAAAGATAGACGCGGTGGAATATGGAACATTCTAAGAGAAAAATTACAACGGGTTATGCGTTATGCAAGCCGTGTGCTATCGTAAACGCTCACTTAATGGGAAGTTGCCAGCAAGAAGTTATACTTGCTAAAAGAAATCGAATGTGCGGGTATTCTTGGTTTTGCAAGACGTTTGTTCGTAGTCCATTCAATACTGGAATTGCGCATTTTTCTTATCTATATCGATCTAGTACAACCCGAGTCTTACGCATGAAAAATTAATACTCATCAGCGGTTTAATAGTCCAGAGCACGTAGCTCCGAGACATTCTTAAGACCCGCCATCATGTTTTATTTCCTTAGCTTTGCCAATATTCGAACGGGGCCCATTTTTTTAATGATATATGAGATCTCCCGCTCTTTTGATACATGCAACACCCCTTAATATGAACTGAAAATTACCACAGAGTTCATTCATTCCGGTCGGTCTGTCTTTGTGAAGAGTGTTTACTTTTTGGGAGGAAAATAACGGTAGTCACTTTCAATCGTTGCTCCGGGCCATATGAGGACGGCTCCAGGAGCAATAAAAAACGCTTCTAATTTTCGTAGAATGATTTTATTTTATTCTTCACCCATGTGTATGTATGTATATATTCATAGTTTTTAGTTATTCTACAATTGAACGACACCGCTTCAACGTCTGACGCATAATCACACTTACCACTATCTTTTTCTGCACCTTTTACTTTTCTATAATTGTATATCATGTCGTTGTCATAAATAGGTACAGTCTACAGATTTCTTTATGTATACTTGTATTTATATTTGTATACACCATATACCTTTTTAATTAACCTTTCATATGTGTGTATACCTTATATCAGCCTCTGCTTTTTCTCTCTCTACACATGCGTTCGTCGAACGCAAACACGATACATTGAAACTTGTTTTAATATAAGTTACGATCTGCTACCCATGTGTTTAGGGTTGTTGTCTAACTCTTCAAACTATCATTACTGTCATATCAGTTATTCATAATTAATATTATTGGCCACCACAATTATCTCATTGGCCTGCTAACTTCGGATTTTACAAGCATTCATACAAAGCAATCCTAAAGTTAGTTAATGCTAAACCTTAGGTTCGCAAATTTACTACTGTACTACTAGTCAGAAAATTATATCTTTGTTCACCTGCTGTCACGTGTCAATAAATATTTTGTGTACCTTATCGTACAATGACGTTCGTCATCCGATATTTAATAATGCTTATGCTATTTGCTGAAAACTGACTGCAAAGCCCCCCGCCTGTACCACTGCTCTCCTACAGACGTCAAAAGTAAATGGGGATGTGCGTGCAAAAATTAAATTTAATTTCACATAGAATCATCGTCACGAACCGTATGCTTGGTCTAAAAATTAACTATGCTACAGTACATTTTCATCACTCTGGAGTTGTTCTCTTGAAGAAGAAAGTAAGGTTTTTTCGACTGGCCACATGTACTAGTACAAAGAATGCGCACACACGTAGCTCATCAAAAAACGACAAAGAGGAAACGAATGTAGCTAAAGATTAAGGGTCTTCAGTAAGATGTTGAACGAGACTAAGGTCTGTTCATGTTGAACATGCATTTGGTTGCTCGCCGAGCAAATCGCCGTATCTGCTGCACTGTTAGGCTCGATTTGCGAAGTCGTTTTGTAGCTGGAGTAGCTTTGAAGAACAGGTCATCCGGAGCGTCACCCTGTATCGGACACTGATTTAATAACCAATGTGAGGTAAACGAAAAAGAAGCAGTGTATTGGTTAGAAAAATAGCTCATTATCTGAGGAACTAGTAAATTATCAATATTTATCATATGAGGTGATTGATGAAAGTTTTAGAGCAGTATTTTTTAGAGCAATTAAATCTGTTTACAAAAAAATGTCAAAATGGAAAAATGCATGAACATACATATGTTCATTACGCTACAACACCGACACGGAAAATTGACTGCTTCGTAAAATGAATACGCAGAATAACTAATATATATTCAATCGACAATGTAATACTTTCAAAAAGATTAAAATTAATCTGTACCCAGGTTCCCATGTTTTTACGGGTCGGTTTCCCTGCTCCTGAAGTCGGCGTTGATACTGTGCCACTACTGGAAGACGGCGCTGTGGATCCTGCGAGGAGGGCGGCCACTGAAGGAGGCGGAGTGGAGTGTGTTGCTTGTCCACCAACTGATCCAATAGCCGCTTCAGCTTGTAACAGTGCCAATCTTTTAGCAGCGATTGCTTCATCCTGGACAACTGCGCGCTTCAAAGAGGCTTTACGCGGAAACGCTTCGGGAAGCGGTGCTGGGCGTTTTTCCACGGGTGTTGCCAATAGAAAGTCAGGCTTAGGCGTTGGCGGAGTACCCAGTCGGTGAGAAATGTCTACGACGCGACCTCGGTTCTTCATTTTTTTCGGAACGACGCCAGTCAGTGGTTTCGTTTGCATCTCGACTCGTATCGCTGTCAGGTCGACCGGTGAGAAGGGATTTCGAGCCGCATGTCTCGGTTTAATGATGCCTATAAACGCCATAGCACGGCGTTCACAAGAAAAAAACACTTGTGATTATTTTTAACCAATTACAGGGCTCACTCTCATAGAAAATACCAAAAAAATACGATACCCATAAAATAATAAACTGGGATTACTAATTTTTGCAGCTTCCTTTGTTCAATCTTTATCAAATAGCTAAAATTGACCATAGCGGTTAGGGGCAAGACTACCCAATTGATTAAAGATGGATTCGCTCTACACACGTATGTTCTTCGTAGAGAAACACTTATTGCATTTAGTTACCCTTTACAGATAAAAAGCTCATTTCTATTCTCATCAAATTGTTTTGTGTTAGAAAATAGCGGCACCCGACGCAATATCATGCACACAATACATTTACACCCTGAAGCAGATTTTGACTATTCATCCGCCTGATCTAAGAACAATCTTCATTAGGACAATAAAACTTAACGGTAAATTATTCTCTGAAGAATTATTATTGGTATCGCCGCCAAAAGCACCGTAAAGAAAATATCTTCCTGCTTTTTGAAACTTTTTTTTTTGCTTTTGATGACCCAGTAGTCACAAGCTACCTCTTCTAATATCGAATTTTAGTATAGATGAAACCCTTAAGCACAACTTATTTTGTCGCAATGATTTGTTGAACAACCGGCTGTATATTCAATATAGAAATAAGCGTCTTTTAGTAAAAACTTACTCTTGCATTGACGTCTTAGCTGTTTCGTTTGTGGTGTTGTATGTAAGTAAAACGCAGCACGAGTCTTGACGATTGGTCGAGGTGATGAAGACCTCATAAGCGATAGTGGAACCCCCACACCTTGGGTCGATGCTGCTGCCGCAGCTGCCACAGCTACTCCAGCTGCCGCTGGAGGTAAACTCATATTTAGTCCATGGTTGGTAATGCAATGTCGCACAAGATGCGTTTTCTGCTTGACATCCTTGCCGCACATGGGACAGCGACATGGCCCATCCTTCATTGTAGCCAGCTGCTGAACCAAGGCGAGGTTGGCTGCTGCCGGAAGCGGGGTAACTCCCGGATTAGGTGCCGGTAGGCCAGACAATGCAGGCACGGGTGGACGTGCCACCGATGGCGGCACAGACGGAACGGATACAGCCGAAAGCGACGCTGTCGCACCTGATGCCACCGCTACCGCTGCCGCTCCCGTAATGCCGTTGTGCGTCGTTCCAGCTGCAGCACCTGCGGCTGACAAGTCTACGGAGCCCACAGCCTCCATTCGTGTCGGGTACTTCAGGCCACCGTACTTTTTCCAGTACGGCCAACATGACGCGCATAGGCGGCACTGCATATGCGCCAGACCCCACGAGAACCATTGGGTGCATGAAGTAGTATAGCAGCTTTCGCAAGGTCGACCCACGGCAACCGCCCCTATTGATGCTTCGTTCTTGTTGTAATTTGGGATGTACACCTGTTTCAGTTTGAATTCGGCTTCCACAGCCTTAACCCGTTTCTGCTGCACATACCGATCCGTTGTCTTCCACATATAATAATACTCGACGATACTCTTCAAACTTTTCCAAGGCAGAAAATCGGCCCGGATATCGTTGAAATCCTTGCCGTACTTCTCCAAAGCCTCCTCAAAGAGATTGGCTTCAGAAGCGGACCACTCCTCCATTTCGTCCCGACAAAGTACCGGGCCTCCCTGTGGAACCAATGAACATAGTGCCTTGCTCACGTCATAGTTGTACCGGTGTAGAGCGTCCATCGCGTGGAAGAGCGTTACATCTCGAGAAGCAGCTGCAGCGCTCATATGCAAACTTGGTTGTTTCACGCTGCTTGAACAATCTAGGGCGCGAGCAAACGTACCTACGGAACGACAGATCACAAGGAACTGATCGATTGTTTTATCGTCTAGCTGATGATTCGGGGAGAATACGAGTGTCTCCCGTGGTACAACAGGTGTCGGGGTAGCAGGACGTGAAGCCGGAGGAACCCAAGCTGGGATTTCTGCCTGGTACTTGGAACCAACTCGAATTTCACCTTTATCTGCCAATAGCGTTTTTTGGCCCGGATCATAGACAAGCGAATAGAAGAACGCATCGTCCTACGAGACCAACATTGTCATCGAGTACAGTTACTTTCAGACTAACGCAATTAGTTACTTGTATCTTGACATGCAGTAGGTATATCCCTCACATCTAAATAAAAATGTAAATAATGTATGGAATCCGATGCAACTATTCTGCCCTACATCGAACTATCTACAAATGAATATTAAATAATTCATACCGTTAGATAACAACAAGACTACATTATACCTTATTCAGGTAGGAAATAAGTGTTTCTGTCTCATTCAGAAGTGTGACGTGACACTTTCCCCTAATGGCAGTTGCAGGTAACGTTTCAACTTGACGCGAGAGAAACAGTTCTCGATGTTTAAGTTGGTGGCGTTCCTTGTCCGATAGCGAAGCAAGCGTTTTGGGCCCTGTCACTTCTCTTTCCTTGGTTGACGCTAGAACATTCTTTGGGCTACCGCTTGCTTCTTTATCCTTATCTTTGTCCTTATTGGTGGCCTCTTTGGCGTCCTTAGTTACTCCGTTATTATCTTTGGTCTTCTCATGTTCTTCTACGGCCGATTGGTGCTTATCGGCTAACGAAATCAAATTCGATGAAATATCCCTCCGCCGATAAAAACACATAACCTATATGACGTGTATGCCAATAAAAGTGCAAGAATATTCAAAAATTAGTCCGCTTAGAACTATACCATCGTTCACGCATAGGGCGAGGTTTGCGCTCATTTTTACTAATACTCAAATTTCCCATTATTTTAGATAGAACCATTTACATGGAACCAATAAAAAGGTGTTATTCGCTGTATCCTTATGAACAATTGCGCTTGTGTGGAAAGCTAAGTGTCGAAATGATTTTATCCGTGACCAGTGAGATCGTACTTTTCTCTTGACTGTATAGCTCAAAGAGCTTATTTTAGTTAAAATATTCACGTCAACTCGCCCTTTATTCCTATTTTAATTGCGTTGCATGCGTTTAATTGGATATGTAACTTTACCTTGGCCTCAACATTTCCGTTGGGGGTCTTGATGAGCTCCTCGATTCTACGAATCTGATATGGAGCAGATGATGACGTCTCGAAGAAGACATAATCTGTAAAAATAACAGCACCGATATAATTTCAAAACTAGTGAAAAAATAAGATAATAACCATTAACCACCGCTTCCATGTTAGTAAGCGTTACACAGAATAACATGACTCATATGTTCATAGCTAAAGTAGACTATGCCAATGGCATACAGTCTATTATAAGACTGTATGCCATTGTGAGGCGATTATCTATATCCAACGCATATTGGATGAACTTAAAAAAAATATGGAAACATATGCCTGCTAGTGATGTAAGATAACGATTTTTTTTTTATACTGAAAAGAAATAGTCACCTGCATCTCTTTATTAAACAATTTTGTTGCTGGATACATCGCCTCAGCTCTGCACCTTTCGGGCCCACGTTACGTTGGACCAAGAAAAAATTAATTCATCTTCGAATCCCCGCGTATCTGCTCAAATTACTATGTTGATAACGCATATCAGGGACTTGCAAATGAAAGCATATTCTTTCGATTTAAGTTTTCAAGCGTTTTGTCGAGCAATAAATACACAGTTAAGCAGAACATACAAAGTCTGTTTCTGAAAAAAAAAAAAAGATTCAGTCTAATACAAATACAGAGTGACCAAATACAAAAATTTGCTTACAAGAAAAACGTAATACATGTCAACAGCAAGGCTTGTGACCAAATACAGGTTATTGTTGAAGTCTTTAGATATGCAACGCAATAGTGTTGCACAATCCTTGATTTCCAAATTGAATTTCAAAATACTGTCAGCTAAATAAAATATGTAACTCATTTATGTATAGCCTGTACACACATACAAGCATGCTCAAAGGGCTTTGAAACCTACTTGTTTCAGTCAGTCGCACCTTTTTCGAAATTCTTTTGCAATAAAGCCAGAGACCAATGTCATCTAGCCCGCTGACATTTAAAAAAGAGAGTGCAGCGCTACGATACGTAATTGACATAAACAATGGTCACCAATTTTAGGCGTTGCTGTTTCAACATAAATTATTTTCAAAATTGGTTTAATAATTTTGAAAAAAAAAATACAATATTTTGAAATAACCACAATATTTTCAGACTATGTTCTGTAGAAGTTCTAAAACCTCACTACGACCGATTTTTCTTACCGGAGTTGCCAGGAAAGTGCTTGTACAAGTTAAGTGCTGAGTGTTTCAAATTTCTCAAATAGCTCTCAAATACAATATTTGTACAAAATTAAAAAAAAAATCACGCTTGTTACTTTAACTAAATTTTTGACATTTAATAGGCTTAAACAAATTTTTTTAGACAACAGTATGGGTTTAGACTACCCAACCCAATCCGAAAGAATATCTTGCATGCACGTGTTGAAAGCCTGAAACGACTTTAGCCTTGGTGCGAGCTTTACGACGTCCAATTAGAGCCTGTGAAATCAGCAGATTCGACTAATATAGGCTCAGATTTCTGTCTCAAAATGTGTGTTTATTAGAAAAGACATCAATAATATAGAATAGAAAATGGGTCCAAATAGCTATGTCCAAAAATACCCTTTCATTTTAACATCACCAGCAGAAGGCATGTGAAACCATCGAGCATTGAGATTTGATCAAAAGTTCACTGGAATTCCGCTGGTCAATTAAAGTAGAGTGAAAAAACTAGCAATAAATTACTTGCGTTGTAAACGACTAGAGCAATAATTCCTCCATGTGAATAAGAAACACTCGCTGAATTATATACAAGATATATACAAGCCCTAATTTATTTTTTATGCCAATATTATAAACCTTGTAGAAATGCTTGCCCCTTACAGCTAGCTTATTTGATTCTTGCTAAAATGTATATCGAAAAACATTATCACGCAAAACACACTACACTCTCATCAAGCAGTTAAAGTACCATACCTTTGCGTCTGAGCCAGATAACTCAACTACTGGGGCTTCGCCACAACTATCACGATACTGGGTATTTTACTACCGTGCATCAAAAGAAATAACTGGTTCAATAATGAAATTTGAATTTCAATCAAGTCGTGATAGGTTCAGTTAGTTTTTGCAAACGCGCGCCACATATCATTATACCTGTTATGGGTTAGTCAAATCCAGTACCGACACGCTCGCCTAAGAAAAAGGTTTAAACTCTCTCGGCCTTTTCCATTCTGTATTTATTTACTATGTCAGGCCCCAATGGGTTTTCTTTACTATTAGGAATACCATTGTCCACTTTGACTTTCTGGTGACAAACAGTTATCGATAATTTTACACTGATGTGTTTGTTCGATCGATCTAAACGCTTTGTTTACACCAATCAATACGGCTTATTGCAGTACTTTATCAAAAGCAATTTTGTAACCTCGTACACTAGTACATTCATTATATTTCTTCTTTCTTGCATAACAGCTCTTCATTCGATCTGTCTGGGCTTCGAATCCAAACAAGCCCCGCTTCGAACGATTTCACTTTGTCGTCTCACCACCCTCTTCCCCTCTATCTTCTTAAGACAGTCAGCTCTGTATAGGTAATTAATAAAAGACGCCCCCAGCTAACACGCCACATTATTTGCTGGGGCACTTTTTGCCAAATTTATACTCTTTCTCCGTCTCCCATTCTCTCTCGAGCTTTTCACAATCGAATGTGCTAGCAGAGAACGCTTTTGTGCCGAATAGAGCTTTGCAACAATTAACAAACAATGGTCAATTCTCGAATATTAGCTCGAACTCGAGCAAAATACACGGGCATCTTGCACCTTGATTGCTCTACGGTGTCAAACGCTGATTCGATCTGTTCTAGTCAGCGCCCGCCGTTGCCGCCCTTGGCACGTTACCACCACCCACCCGGAGTCTTTCCGACTACGGCGTTGCTAACGAAATCGACGGTCGTGCACGACGACTATTTTCGCCTCCTAGCATACACATATAGATACAAATGCCGCCTTCAGATAAATCCACTTACCTCCCACCCGGTACATGTTAGCGGCCATCGTGCTGGCTGCTGCTGCAGCGGCGGTGGCGCCGGGAGGGACGTTCGGCTATGAACGCGAACGACCCTAAGATGTGAAAAGCGGGGGGGGGGGTCAAATCGGATCCTTCACGAGCCTTTTCCTGACCGGCACGCGCCGCTCACTACACTATGTGATACACTCGTCGACGTGCTTCCGGTACGTAATCTCGCTGCACTCATAGAGAACAGGCACACGCAGGGATGAAAACGGCGCTGGCAACAACAACACTCGCGGTGTCACTACTCACAACAACGACACACACCACAACGACGACATCTATCGGCGGCAGCAACGGCACCGACTGCTATCGGGACCCGATATTGTGGTCACCATACGGCCACGGGAAGCAGAAGTAGGGGTCGGAGTAGCAGACGACCCACAAGCCAGCGCTAGCACTCCCGCTTCAGCAGTGAGGACGGCGTCGGCAGCAGCAACAGCAGGCGGAGTACACAGAGCTAAAGGTGGTTGCTTGTTGCCTGTTTTCGCATCGCATTTCTCGATATGTTTGCCGCCGAGTGCTGCGACTACCGCATCCCTCGCTCAATGGTTTCTTGTCAGGCATTAACGATACGGGGGCGCTGTAACAAGCCGGCGGATATATTTGAGAGGAAGTGACGTTGTGGGCGCTAAAACGCTCACAGGAAGGCGCAAACTTTGAAACAAAGAGAGTTCGGTACAAAATTTGTATATTTTATAGTAGTGATATTGAGCAGATGGCATTATTGATATAAAGTACTCTATCGAATCTTTTATTATCAGAACCAAAACAGTAAACAAATAAACAAGAACTTTGTAAATAGTTCGACGTTCGCAATGAACAGATTTGCAATATAATAATCGCGCACTTTTAAAGATCGGTTTCTTAAAAATATATCTTCTGAGACATTACTAAAAGTTTATATCATGGAACAGAAGGTTCGTGACAGTCCGAGAATCCCCACTTTACTAATTATTCCTCTCTACTTTTTTAAATATTTTATTTTCCTGCTACCTTAAGGGATGTAAAATAGGGTCTTCCTTTTATTTATTAAATTATTTATTAAATCATTCTATTTATTTGTTAAATAACGTTTGCTCACCCCTAAATGATTCAGTCGCATATGTTACGTATCATATGGAGGTTATGTAATTACCTTTTAAATTCACATAGGTTGTGTAGAATTATAGACAACAAAATATCATTTAGAATAATTTATTTACAAAACGTATGCAATATATGTCTTATGATTAATAGTTTCACTTTGCAGACTAACATGCCATTTTTACTGCGGAGCATTGATATTGTCGTTAATAATAATGCTACATTCGCCCTATATAAGTAATTCTATTGTGCACTTTGGTACGCTGCGTTGAAACATAAGTGATATGATGAAAACAGATGTTTTGTGTGCTTGTTTCTTTATTCACTATATACACATCAATTGTTTCGTAAAGAGGCTAGATGCAATGCTAAATACCCTCAGTTGTGACATTTTGATAAATAAAGGAATTTCCCGGGATTTATCTGACAAGTTGAGACCAAATTAACTTCCTTAGTTTTAATTACCCAAGTTGAGTAGCAACCGCTGAACCTTTGGATTACAAGGGTCAATACAATACATGCTCATACACTATATATGTGACAAGTTTTTACATGAAAACACACACACCCTTCAAAAAATACCGTCATATATAAACAATATTCGTCATAATGGCACTTGATAGTAACATTATGGATAAATTCAAGCGCGATACCAGGTAGAAATGCCCTTCTCCCTCTAGGTTTTTCGTAAGTTCTTGGGAAGTCTTTTACAAGTAGCTAAGTTCTAAATCCAAATTTGACCGCGCAAAATTGGCCAGTCAAATAGTGAAATCCATGAAAATGGCATTCGCGCGAAACGTGTTGTCACCAGACAGACCCGCTTTTCTTCACCTCATAATATCTGTGCAATGCTTACAGCCTAGGTCGGGGGAAAGGTGGTGGAGCACTTTCGTACTCCGTGCGAGTTCCTGACTCCCTCCCTTGTCGCTGCGGACAGGGCGAATGGCGGCATGTTTTGAAGTGGTAGCCCTCGCTTCATGAGTAGCTACCGGCAGTAACACCAAGTAGGACGAATAGAAAGACCAAAGAGTAGCAGGCGGACAAAAGATCTATTTATTACAGCATGTAACATTGTTCTGCCAGAAACAACAGACCCTAAAGTGAGTACTTGCTTTTGCGGACACCATTGCAGCATTTTACTGACAATAATAAAGTTGGTGATTATTATAACAACATTAAAAACTCAATATAACATATTAGAATAATAATATTAATCAATCAATAAATAGTAGCGCATGTTCGATCTTGTAATGAAGTCAGACGTGGTAGCTGCTCATACTGATCGAATGGACCGCTTGTTTCGAACACCGCTTCGGGTGGGTCTAACTGTAGCTGTCATCACCCGTCTCGAAGGGTTTTGTTGTAGTAGCAGA
Source organism: Varroa jacobsoni (assembly GCF_002532875.2). Taxonomy (NCBI): domain Eukaryota; kingdom Metazoa; phylum Arthropoda; class Arachnida; order Mesostigmata; family Varroidae; genus Varroa; species Varroa jacobsoni. The sequence continues at coordinate 46,976 of NW_019213390.1, forward strand.
TAGTAAACGGTTTCGGCTTGTTTTGAGGTTGATCTGCAGAAGCTATCACTGTCTACCGTGGTGTACATATAATAATGCCTACCCCACTAACAATATCACCTATACTTCACCCCAGTTTGTGTTCGTGTTTGTAAGCAAGTCGAATAGTTACCTTTGAGGTGTGTATGTTGTCTACCTTCTACATTATGCAATTTGCCGTTAGTTTAGTCGGCAGCAAAGGCTTTCGGTGGCGAGGAACTTACCAGTTTCTGTTGAATAAGATAAATATTCTGAAGTTAAACATCTCGTCCACGAGCTGAAGCGAATGACTCAAGGCGCAAAGACTTCAGCGGTCAAAACAGCGCTTAACTGGCAATGCATGTAATCTGTCATGCTGACTGACATTCATGGTTCACTGTGGCATGCAGTAATCTAATAGCTCTTTCGTCCGCTATTAGCACAGTCATGGTGCTCGGCGCATTGTTGGAAACCTTGGTTGGTCTGCCCGGTGAGCTGCTTTCCACGTCGATTGAGCTGTCGCTGAGTCTGCTAGTATGCATCGCGTTCCTGTTCGCAACAATGAGCATAATCGCGCTACTCATTATTCTTGTCAGCCTCATTCTGGCCAGCTTGTATAAGATTTCACTAGAAAAAGTAAGTGTCATAACCGCTAGGCAAATATTGAAAAATCGAAATTTTGAAGCAATAGCATTTGTTGCTCAGTGGAACAGTATCTTTTGACGGAGTATCATTGTCTGTGGAAAAGGCCCCGCTTTATGCGGTGTATTGGCCGCTATACTGTAATATTTAATTTCTAGTCTGACCCTTGTTGAACATCAGGACATTTGGGTAAAGAACACTTTGGCTTTTGTAATACTGATTTAATTTTTATTACGCAACTTCACAGACAAGCACCATTGGTGATTTTTCTTTTTCTTTAATAGCTGGTTTTAGTGCCTTAATAACGGAGAAATTATATTAGATAGAAAGTTTTATTATTATACAAAAAACACATATTTGCAGTTATTTTCATTTTAAACTGTATGTTTATTGGATTCTAGAATTCGTAGTGCAAGCAAATTAATTATATAAGTCATGTATCGAACGAGATTAAAAAAACGAAAAATGGGTGGTCTGTATCTTTTTTCGAGGCCAAGGTATTGAAGTTGTGAATTTTCTCAAAAATTCCTTTTTTAAAGTTCTTGGTACTACATTCGCTTCAATAATAATATTGGGGTATTATTATTTAAGTACATCATACACGACTGACTAGGAAACTTTTCAATAATCAAAGCTGATTGTTGGTTGACTAAGAGCGGTTACTTACCGAATAGTGAAGAATTACGAATATATTGTGTTATATTCCTATTATAAGTACGCACTCGTTTTAACAGTTATATTAGTAGTTTTTTTTTCAATTTTTTTGTGGTTTCTGTTTTAAGATCTATTGCTCATAAGAATGTTACCCCCGTCACACAAAACGACCAATTACAGCGCTTGAAGGTTCTTATATAGCAATTATCTCAAAACGTTTTTTGAAAGCTTGCCATTGTATGACGTATTCAGGATAAGAGAAGTCAGAGCAAAATCTTAGTGTAATTGCTTTTACTTTGTGCAACATTTTATTTCCATGCGATGCCAACAGTCGTATTAAAATGACAATCCTTCTGATGCTATTCGTTCGTACGTTCAGATTTCTTTGCCACACACAAGACTCTACTTGAACGATTAGAGCGAGGTTAAGTGTAGCCACTGTATAATGAAAATTATAGGTAAACACATGAAGCGTTTAATAAGTTGGTGTCGAATTGACTTTGTTTTTATTAAGGAGTCTATTTACGGCATGATGTCCTACTAACCTTACGTTCTTGACAATGAAAGATAGAATTATCGAATAAGGGATTCGATGAAATTTTTATGGGAAGAAGAAAATAGAATGATTTCTCAATTGGCTGGATCTGGTGCTTGTACGGTGGGAAGTTTCCAATCCGAAAGATAGACAGGAGCTTTCCAGACGCCGTTTACTTCTATATTGCAGTATCTGTCGTCAGACATCGAGAATTTGTCTCAAATCGCGTTCGGTCGTTTCTAATAAGGGAAAACAAGGGGATTCTAAAAAGGGATGCATCGTGACAATTGCATTTAAATATGTCTTGTGGTTCCCAATAAGCATCTTGGCATTGTGGTCGTTTTCCAACACGCTCCGAGTTTAATAGTTATTAATTTTCTTAATTTTCCCATATCATTTTTTTTATAATTACTTAATGAACAACATGATTTTTTGGCTTAATTTGATTTTATGCAACAAAGCCGCAGTCAGTATGCTGATACAATGATTATCCCGTAGCATAAAACCAAAGTGGATTATACGACAGGTTCAACAAAGTATAATCTATCATATTGATTGTAAACTTTGTACTGAGCGCAAAAAGCAACAACATCATACCGCACGAATCTATGCACATTCTTGCTTTTTAATGGGTTCATTCTTTTTTTTCAAGTAATTCTAAAAAATCGGGATTATCCTAAAGTAAGAACCAATGCGTTTATAAAGGATCAGCTTTCAGTCAAATTTATTCATGAGCTCGCTTCATATATGAGCGGGATTCTTCGACACTTTTGAGGATAGATATAGTAGAAATGCTTGCATAGACATATATTGTAAAGTTGGTTGATATTCTAGTAGGTAGCGTTCTAATAGACGATTAAAATAAATGAAACAATTAACTACTTCTTTTTATTAACGATAATCCAGCCCAAAGTGGACGCCGTTGATCAGGTGCTGGGTCCGAATTGCTCCGTCGTGTACGCGCATCGTGCAGGTGCACTCGACGCTCCAGAAAACACTCTGGCAGCAATCCGACTCGCAAAGACAAATAAAGCATTCGGCGTCGAATTAGACCTCTCGTTCACGAAAGATGGAGTTGCAATTGCATTTCATGACGATGATTTGGAGCGAACAACTGATGGAAGAGGAGCTCTCTGCGATCATACCTGGGATGAGGTAGACGAGAGTCAATTGCTTTAAAAAATAGCCTTAAATCTAAGTAATTTATGAAGTAGACTTCAAGAATTATTATATATACCATATCGTAGTAAGGGTGATCATAATAACTAGATCTGTATTATAATACACTGTGTATTGGAAACAACGATTATTATTAAATGACTATCCATCTAATATTTTATTGCTGGCTTAATGATATTTGTTACATTACTTGGATCTTCAGGTGAGCGCACTGGATGCATCAATAAATCACATTTATCACGACCGTTTCCAGAAAGAGAGAGTGCCGAAAATGGACGATGCGATCCACGAGGCATTGAGACTGGGACTTCATATCATTATCGACATTAAAGCTTATGACAAACAGGTTGTCACATATCTCGTATCATTGTTCGACAGAACTCCTGAACTCTACGAGAAGGCATTAGTGGCATCATTCTTCCCACAGGTGCGATTCTGATACTTAAATTACAACAGTTCGGACAGCCTAGAGTCACAGTTTAATTCGCCGAACGAGTGATGTAATGGTGAGCTCGATTCCAATGATAAGATCATAGTCCTTGAATTAATTAATTGATCAAACATTTAATTGATTTTGCTAGGTGATATATTCGTTACGATCAGAACGCCCGAAGATGGTGGCTGCACTTATCTGGCGTCCATTTTATCTCTCGCACAAAAATACGGAGGCGACGAAGCCCCGTTTCAGAGACTCGCCACTCAGGCAATGGGCTGCTGAATTGTTAGATCCACTTCTGGGCTTAGCAATTCACAAATTCCTTTGGCATGTTACAGGATGCAGCGCCGTGCTTATTGTGAAGGTATGTTTTATAAAGTCGAAGATCAATAATTTTGGCACTATTCATTGTCATAATCCTCAATCTAAATCAATGCTTCAATCGCTTGGTAAGAACCGCTCAGAGCTTTTGGTACGTATAGAAATATTGAAAATATTTTGTGACTGAGAATTTAACTCTCCTTTTTCCACCCTAGTTTATGAAAGTTATTTAATTATTATTATATTATTATTATTAAAGTTGTTAAGCTATGATTGTTGTATGTTATATGATTAGCCGCTTGAGAAATAATACTACAATGAGATCACAGGTAGGTTTCATGCTGTACACTTAGAAGTATCAAAACAATTTAAAAAATCGAAGTGCACGTATCAAGTTGGTAGACGTTGGTGCTGTGAAATAAATCAAAAGTAAATAACAAGAATTAGCTTCTGGGAATCATGAGCAAAAAAAGTTGTGTGCAAGAAAAAAATAGTTTATTCTATACATTATACTACGAGTGTACATTGTTTGCTCGCCTTTCCATAGGACTGCATTTGTCCACATTATCTTCGTCAGTGGAGAGATCGTGACATCCGTGTTCTTTCCTGGACTCCAAATAACCCCGTGGAGAAGGACTATCTGATTTCGCTCGGTGTGTCCATCATTACTGACACGCTTGTATAAGTGTTATCGTTGTTCATAATTTTACACCAATCCATTCAATTGTTACATGTAGGCATCGCACTGGAGTTAGTTTCAAATTTTGTCAGACCACGAGGAACACAGAAGTACTGGATAGGTCCGCTGTTCTCAGACACTGAGAGCATTTCGAAATACGATGACTACCCATATCTTCTGTAAGTATATGATATAAATTATTAGCGCAGCAAAAAACGTCATGTCATTCCGAATGAACTCCAGTTGCCAACCAGCCAAAATTGGGCCTCGGGCGAAGGAAGCTTGGACTTTGAATTTAGTTACTTTTAGTAGTGACGACCAATAAGAAGGCGATGTGTTCTTCTTCTTCTACTTCTGACAACAGCCGTGTGGCTTATTTTTGTATTAATTTATAGTTGAAATACGCAAATAGTACAAAGCAAACAGCATATTGTCAACAACAATATTGAAAGAAATTGAGCGTCCCTAGTGAGCATCTGCGTCGTAAGCAGATTTTACTATACACATCTATATTTCATCTATACGGCCTTTTATTGACCTTTTATAGAAACTGTAAAAAACAAAAAAACAAGTTTGAAACATGGTTCTAGAAATGATAAGCAAGATAAATTAGTTTTATTCGGATAGTGGAGAGCTAGGAAAGCCGATGGTGATAGAAAAGTATTGTAATGCAAGGTAAATGGGATGTGTATAGATTAAAAATAAGTGACAGCGACGCAAGATTGTGATACAATAAATTCACTGTACAGAACCTTACTTTATAGAGATAAAAAATGACAAAGTAATTTTCTAATACGCAGTGAAAAATACCAGTATTATCAAAGAGAGATAGATTTTGTAAGTGACGACAAAGGATCTTAAAGAAGTGCTCAGTAACGAGCAGCGTATGCATGTTATAATGGACCTACTGATTGATTGTAATGTAAGCACTGTAATGTAAGTCAGGAAATCAGAATAGATGGTTTACTAGGACATTTTATGAGATGATTTATCGATTACGATCTCGGAATACTACGTTAGCTGATCCAGCTCTTTGACTTCATCCGCCTGGTTAGTTCAAAGGCATCTCAGGTAAAAGGGTTGCGTATGCTTGTAATAATAAGGGATGAAAAGATAATGTCAACCTATAAAATATAATGAAGTAAACCATAATAAATAACATAGTAGTAAATGGACAAGTCCTTAAGGAATCTACGTTTTTGTTTATTGTCGAAACCGAACTTCGTTTACAATACAGGAATTCTAAAGCGGAGAGTAAATGTGCCGGTCTGTTTATGTAATTTTAGGTCCTATCGGCACATAGGTACATTTTAGATATCCTTTGGTATCAGGCTTAGTCTAGTAAGTAGTAGTTTACTTACGGCCTCCGTTGCATGGTTATTACCAATGCAATATTTTTGTCATATTAATTGCGCAGATCAGCAAAAAGCGTTCTCATGTTTTATATCATAGCCTTTTTTTTGTTTAGTTGCAAGTACTTATTACCTAAAGATAAATGCAATAGATTTTTAGGAATAACGCCAGCTTCAGTGTAACCGCACGGATAGCTCCTCATTGACGGTTAATCCCTAGCTGTCATACGAATTTTCTGAATTAGTCATTGCAGATTTGATCTAAGCCAACTTGTTAAATTTATCATACCAACTCAAACGTCTTCGTGTTGGTGTAGTGATAAAATTTTTGGTCACCAAATACTTACGACGCATGAGTTGGTGTTACCCAGAAAACGAGCATAGATTTGCCTCACTTTTTGTTGGGAGCCAACTGGCAGGCAGTACTGAACGATAACTGTGTCGTTCACTTTTCGGTTAATGCGGCAAGCAGTAGGCGAGATCAATATTCCCAAAGTTGCATGACGAAGATATAGGCAATAGCATTTGAAAGACAATATTATTTATCAGCATAGAAAACCACCTAATAAAAACTGTATAGTGGATAACGTAAAAATATTTCACTAGGTGACACGGCTCAGAAGTCTGCCTAAAAGTTAGGTTCAATGTCCAATAGGAATTAAATGCTTTTCATTGAAGATTACAGCGTGTATTTATGTAATTATTTCAGGTGCTCTTCTTTACTTTTCACCAATCCTTCGTCTGTAGTCGCCACAATCCGTCCTAGGTAAATTGTTCGAGCTACATGAATTCGGTGCAAGGATGAGTCACTGCTGTAATATAAAAGCAAGTAAAAAAAATTGTGTTTTACTCCTTTAAGCCCTCAAGTCATACACACCACAAAAATCATTTTACCATATAAGCTTTACGGAGGTGAACTAGGGTATGTTTTTACGTGCACGAAACTTGAGTTTTACCACCCAAATGCTTCAAGTGAATTGGCTTTCACCGTAGCTCTTAACTCTTTGTTATTTACCTTCGCTGAGGGTTTCTCACCAGGTGAATCTTCAAGCTTAAAATTGTCTTCCCTAAGTTCTTTGAACCAACGGTTTACGGTGTTGGTGGTAATAGAGCCTTCAAAGAACACGAGGTTCATATGCCGAACTGTTTTCCTTGCTCTAGCTTTAAGAGTAACTCGTATTCGATTTTTTATGGTGAACTAAAGCTTGTTATCCATGACGAGTGCAATTGTATTTCGATGAGAAAATATATTTCGAAATGTCGCACCTTTTTTTTTTAATTTTTTCATTTATAACGCTGTTTTGGAGACATGAGAATATTATTTGGCACGTTTCATACTAAAGGACCTAATACCTAGATATAATTGCACCGACCACACTAATTCTGCCATCTGATAGACTTTAACTAGGTGAACTACAACGATTATCCTCTATACCAAGGGAGAAGAATGTTTAGACACAACTCTCTTTTGCAACCTGCAACGCAAAGGTCACTTTCACTGTTTTATTAATTTCAGAAATATGCATCTGACTGCACTGCCTAATACATCACTCTTGACTGATCTTATAACTAGTTTATTAGTAACTAGTTCGAAGATCAGTATGTTTTATATAAATGAATAAGCATTAAATACCGATATTTATAAGCGCATGCTTCAATAGTTACACAACGAAGAATACACTACCTGTATCTCTTCATGTGACAGTAATTGTCGTCGGCTATCACTAACTCCCCTTACGTACGTATTGGTTTTTTTGCTAGCTATCGTTTCCTTATGGCTCCTCTGCCATTTACTAAATTATATCTTCGCCAATCATGGCACTTACTCCTCTGACGAGCAGAATGGGCAGTCTCTCATCTATGCCATTTGCGCCAGTGTTTTATTGCTGTGCGTACGAGTCGTTTAAGCCACGTGATGAACTTGTCGGCGTTAGCCCGCAGACAGAAGCCGATGAGGATGCGACTGAATTTGGCAATAACAGCGGCGCCTCATCAAAGTAGAAATGAGCAAAAGCGGAGTGCAATGTGTCTGAGTCCTTATTGAGAGATTGTATAATAACAATGTATTATTGCCCTCACTGTCAAATAATTATATTGTTGTTACGTCGACGTCATTATATTGTCATTGTTTAACAGAAGGCCTGTGTTTAGTCATGTTAAGATCGAAACATTATCGCCGTAGGTGTGCATAGTGTGTCCGTTCTGAAAGCTGTGGAAGCTGGTATCTCGCCACAGCGATAGGCACTTCGTAATAGGGCCAGCGTTTTACGTAGGAATATACTACAATCGACAAGGTATATGATTAGGACGAACCCCGCAGATGAAGACAGTGTCAGCGCTAATGATGGAACTCACGCGAGCGCACACAAATACACTGATAATGCTAAACGGAAGTGATTAGTGCTTCCTTTGGAGCCACGGGGCCGTCTCAAACGAGTGGATAGAAACAAGCGGAAAGATGTTGCCTATGTGTCGAGCAGAAAGGTGCGTGCATCCTTGTATGGGAGGAGACTGAAGGTAACGTGATGAGACGTGTGTCGTAAGCTGTCTGCCTATAAGAGCACTTTATCTGCACTAAACTATAGTAGTCAAATCCGAAGTATCGAATAAGTAGGCATGAGACGACTGGTAGGTCGAACACGGTATAAAGTGTCTGAAGAAACTGCTGTTACATGGTGGTGAAGATAAAGAATCACAATGATTTTGCCGTATTCTTTGATAACCTGTGATAACCCCTATGAAAGATCCCTATGAAAATACCGTTTTGTGAAAAAACGTTACTGTGTGTTGTGAAAAATTTACTTTCGGTTGTGACTTTTAATGGGCTGTGCAAAAACGAATGGGCTTACTATCGCCAATCAATGGGTTTTAAATGAGTAGCTAATATTAGTTATACCGACGTACATAATAGTGCATAATAGTCAGTGATCGCTATGCAGCCTTTTTTTAACAGTACCCTTATTTACCAAGAAAAAGCTAGAGCTAAAAAGAGTCGTTTTTACGTATATTTGAGAAATCGAGAAATATGAGAACTCGAGCTTTAGCTGCAAGGTCACAGAAGGTAGATGAAATGTGAAACAAATATACTCGACTTAAAAGCAAGATTTTTTTAAATCCTCTAGCAGACACAAAAATAAGTTCGCGATTTTTTTCCAACTTACATAAGTTGGGTTAAATTAGATTATATGTCTCTAGATCTTTAACACATAGCAACACGGTAGTTTTAATCGTTTCTAGAAAAAGGCCCTCGTGGTATGGCCGACCAACGAAACAGCAATAAATGCCTTCTTCAAAAAAGCTAAAGACAGCAATAAAAGCAGTGACAACAACGACTGGACTCGGTTCGGGTTTGGTCAACGATTGTCGATTGTTGCCTACGGACCGCCGCTCTAGGTCAAACCATGGACCGGTATTACACCACCTATGTAATCCGCAACCGAAGTTACCCTTGAACAGTAATGGATCACCTTTGTTAGGAAAGTATAATCAAGCACCACTATTAAACAAGTATTTTTCAGCTCACCCGTCCCCGATACATATGAAGAACCTGACTTCTGCGACAGTGCCAGGATTCTCCGATATGCTGCAATCGACCGAATATACTTCAGGACGAGGCACGTACATTCCGTCCTACTATACGCGTCTTGAAGGCTATGGATATCTGCTGCCTTTACCTTTGCATTAACCGCTTCTATTGAAGATCAGTAAATTGACTAAATTACATGAGTTCGAATATTTTAGGGGTGGCGGTGGCTGCGAGCCCCTTCTTACAGTTTATAGACAACTGAGTTAGAGAGAGGCAATCCTCTTTCTGCAACATAACCACCAGCCGCAGGTATTTCCATTGGCCTCGGCAGCTACAGATTACCCAGCAAGAACAGCGCTTTATCCTCAAGGCAATGGCAGACCTATCGGAGCGCCGTCAAAGAACTCATCGATAGGTTTCAGGTTAAACGATACACATACGTGTTATAAAATAACTGCAATAAATTCCACATCTTCTCTACAAGACAATTTTTGACGGTTTATTAAAAATGTGTGATGGGTCTATCGGTTGGCTGCTAAATTAATTAAATTTCACATAAGTGTTGCTTTAGCTGTGAACCTTATTTACAATGATGGAGGAGCGATAAACGAAATATAGATATGAACATGACTTATAATAGCCTATATATAGAAACGTTATAGAGTATAGAAATACAATTTGAAAGATGATAGACTGTATGTATTTAACTGTCAGTTGCTTACCCGCGTTCGCTGCATCTTTTTCTTTCACTCCATCAAGCCTTTAGCGTAAATATATTACATCAAAAGGCATTACGCAACGCTGATACAAGATGAATTGTTTCGGTGGATAATGGTGAAGGCTTTTGGACTGATCCTTGATGGACAGATAAAGGAGATCTATGGTATCATCTGATATTAAAGACTTACATATGACTTCAACAGTAAAGACAATGTAATCGGTAATTATCGCAGCATAACGGTATTTATCGCTTTTGATGCAAAATATGAGCTGAACACCTCATGAAGGACATCTTTAAAAGAAAATTTTATTCTATTTATGGTAATTCTGAACCTTTTCAATAGAGGCTTCGTAACGTTAGCTGTATCATTTTCTTTTAAAAATGTGTCGAGTGTACACCTTTCATATTGATTTAGAGGAACTCCTAGAACTACTAGCTTCAAATAGTAAATTATAAATTATGAAGAGATTCTGCGTACAAACATCTAATGAAATGTGCGTTACGCTAGTGATAGTAGTTGAGCAGGTATGCTTATCGATCACATGGCCCCTCTAAGATTTTACCCAGACAATTGCAGCGTAAAACCGTTACTATAACCTTCTCTATGTAAATAAAAATTAACGGGTTTCAATTTATGGATTTCAGTAGTGGACTGGAGCTAATATTTATGGTAGATTAATATACAAAATTAAAGGACCAAATAAAGAAAAATATGACGTAATTAGGTAGAGTTGAAATTCCTATGCAATATGTTTCAAAAATATTGAAGCTCCAACGCGAAGTTGAGCAACCAGTAGCTTCAGCTAGCAGGTGATTACGACATATTGCATGGTATTGGAGGCAAGTGGAGAGAAAGTCCGCCGTACAAATGTACGGTGCATCATTTCGGTATTCTGCTTTTAGATAATGATGTGAAAAATCATCTAATTAGTGTAACTTTCTTGTGCGATCTTGTACCGATCGCGAAAATTTTTCAATTTCTCTGTTATGATTTCCGAAAGCTCCGGAATCCCTTAACGAACGTTCTTATGTTTCGATACCTAAGCATTTACGTGTACATTCAATACGCAAAAACATCATCATGCAACGTTGATAAACGTAGTTTTTAGTGGGTGATATCGAGTCAGGTTATATCGAGATGACGTCGTTAAACACCGTTTAGATCTTGATGCATATGTACGTTCTTGCTGTAGTTGTTTACAGTTAATTTGTTACGTTGCTGTTTTTTTATTGTAGAGCTAAGTGAGCTGTTGATTTGTGCATTTGTAAGTACTTGAGTATTAATTTGTATAAATTATGTTTATTTACGTGTGTTTTATGTGTGTCCCATTTAACGTTATATAGCCTTAGATAAGATACAAGATATAAGATTTATAAAACGTAATACCCATTAAGAAACATGTACCCTGTATGAAGTACCCGTTGTTCTTTTCTAAATGTAGCGTTCTGTCTGCTGTTTATGAATATTGTCTATGTATCCATATATTCAACCGCACTTAATGACTCTTAATCTATGGCTTTTCCTACTGCTCACTGCCTTCGCCCAGTGTTGCATTGATCTGTGTCATTAAGAGAAAATTAATTGGGTGTGGGTTTGTCTATTCATAGCCTTAAAATATTGACGACATAATAAAAATAAAAAATGACGCCGTTTTGTCAATTTTGTCAATCAAAAACCCGGATCTGCGACTTAATGTCAACAGAGTGCGAGAGTGTGAGAGGAAAAACTTATCTCTAGCGCAGTGTATATATGTATGTATAACATACATTTTATTATATACATATATATATATAACATATATATAAGTAATACGTTATAAATAACGTATTATTGCACCATCTTTTTATTAACATCGAAGACAAATCTTTTAAATCGAAGCGTAACAGTAACATGTTTTTGATCCTGCCTACCATCTGATTTGGCCTCGTCACCTTTGGCCTCTTTTTTACTTTTATACTTAGCTAATTTTGGGGTCATTTCCTGATCGAAGTCTAGCTGTACCTTAGCTTTTCCACTCTGACCAAATAATCCTTTGATTACACCCGTCTCACCACTACTAAACGATACTTTCATGCCAGTGAAGAGGCCAATGTTGGTTTCCTTTTTAAACATATCCTTAATAATCACCTCGGTATCATTAGGCACTCTGTCAACTATGCCGGTTTTGCATTTCACCTTAAATACTCGAATTTCACTTAAACTGGCTTGATAATCCGGACTTGTGTAGACCTTCACAGCGTTACCATAAAAAGCAAGACGGCAAGTCTTTGAGTGTATGTCAGAGTCTAATTTAGAACCCAGTACTAAACTTCCCAAGCCGCAAATCATGGGTTGCTCAAATTCTACCAGAACAAACCAGGTCTTCGAATCTTTTTCTTTAGGCAGAATCTCTTCAAATGGCATATCTTCTTGTATCTCAAATGTGGTTAGGTCCGAGCTAAATAGAACGATTTTAGCAAGAACAGTGTCATGAACGGCTGTTATGTGAAACTTTGTTCCTGTACGAATATCTCTACGAAAATAACTAATCCTCGTAATTGATGCTATGATTGCATAGCTGGGCTGTAGATGACCGGGAGAACAAACCACACCCCTTTCGAAAAGTTTTGCATCTAAATGTGTCACGCACACACCTACTCGATCGCCCTGCATTGCCTCACTGACCGACTGCCGAAAAATCTGTATTGACTTCACTTTTCGTTGGAGCTTCAAGCATGGAATGTCGATTGCCGAATTAACAGAAACCGCGCCTTGGATTATTGTTCCTATAATAAAAATAATTGCATACAAAAATTACTGATCGAAAACAAGACAATAGAACACAACATACATAGTACATAGATGGTTAAAGTATGAAATCGTACAGAAACAAAGTTGACATCATGACTTTGTCTATCTCTGCGCAGTAGGCGAAATCAACAAACTGTACCGGTTAGAACGGTGCCCTGGCCTTTTATCTGAAAGCAGTGATCAACGTAAAGGACAAAAGGACCGTCTGGACTTCGCTGGGGCGCTAGGACAGTACGAGCCAATAGATCTTTGAGTTCATCTATACCGCGCCCTTGAATTGAGGAATCCGCTTCTCGTGCAGCCGATACAGCTATCATTTCAGCACCTGTAGTTTACAAAGACATAACCTTTCCATGTGAAATTGAATGGTATTACTTTGAGTCTAGTTTCGATAAATTAAAGCTGTACGGACTATTAGTCATTATTATTAACGGATTTGGTGTGAAGTGGGGTAAATAAGAATCGAGATATCGAGTATTATAATTTACTGACCTTTAAACTTGGTAACTTCCAGTGTTTTCGCAAGTCTCTTGCGGATCTTCTCGATTTCGGCTTTTTCTTGATGAAGAAGATCAATCTTGTTCAACACAACAATGAGCCTATCGCAGCATATCTCGCCAATGACAAGACATTCCGCTGTTTGAGTCTGTATACCTTTGGTGACGTCGACCACTAGCATCATCACATCGATGATTTGCGCACCTCCTGCAGCCAGAACATTGTCAGAAATATACTACTTTCATATTAATCAACACTGAAAAATATGTTCCTTCTTTTTTACTATTTTATTAGTCATGCTAACGAACTTAGCGGGATTGGCTTACATAAAAACATTTAAACGTATTAGCTCGGTTATTACAATGGGTTCAATATAAATCGCTTCTTGCATCTTTTAAATTGAAATCAAGTGCTCTTGTCAGCCACTTTACTTAGTTGCTATCAAATATAGAATTCAATTCAATTAGTTCCATAATCAGATGAATTAAAATAGTTCTAATTGCTTATGCTCATTAACTAACCAATAACCGTTCGAATCAAGCGTGCATGGCCAGGGCAGTCAACAAGGGTGAAATGGATGCCATTATAGGAAAACGCAGAAAACCCGAGGTCAATCGTGATGCCCCTTTGTTGGGATTGTGTGTTTTTGTCGAAAGCAGCCGTTGAGCCGTGCTCACTAAGGACACGACAGAGAGAGGTCTTCCCGGAGTCGACGTGACCCAGCACGCCCACATTAACGTTATACGCAAATTTTCGGCCCGCCATGAATTACAAATAATCACCTGCAATAAATGGAACTGATATTTTAGCATCCTGTGCACCAAAGATGAAGGCGCACTTCTTGGTGAAAAGTAACAGGCCTTTAATGGGTTTCTACGTAATATAATGAGAAGTCCGCAATTTTGCATCAAGCAATTAGCTCAAATAAATCGCCAGCTCGAACACCAACGTTTACGATTTATGGTGTGCAAGTTGTCGCTACTTACCGATTTTACTCATTTCTCCCATGAAGGTTTTTTTTATTGATATAAAAACGTTATCGCAATATTTCACACACATAGATTCCTAATAGGTCCCTAAATGCTTTAGTTGCATGCTTCTTCTGCAGATAATAGACAGTGAGTAATACTCTTTCAGATACTAGAAAACGCCACTTTTACAGGATGTAGCAATACTAAAAGATTATAAGACGATAGCTATTGCCTGGAACACCACATGTTTAAAGCTGAAACCAGTTGCATTGCTGGCTAATTAAGCATCGGATCTACGTGATTAAAGCCCCTGTCCGAGTTTCGGCCGAAATCCTACGGTGAATTCAAATAATTTGAGGCCATAAGGTCAACTCACCGTGCCATTACGTATGCCTAGTTCAAATAGTATTACACTGTCTTCCTCTAATACACATTTTAGTCCCTACCGCGCCACTGGAAATAAAATATATCAGAGGGCTGTTAATACTAACAGGATTCAGTCCTTGCTAATATAAAAAATACATGATAGATCTGAAACGTTTGTAAATCAGATCATTAATACATTTTTTAAAAACTTGCCTCCACTGAAAAAGCTATAGGTAAATAATATTCAAACGTAAAAGCAGTTGTCGAATTAGAGTTAGAAAAGACTGACCAAAAATCGAGATGGGAACTAAAATCCTTTCTACTGACCTGAACCACACATCTGATTTTATGCGAAAGGGAAGCAGCAGATTTACATTGTTCATTGACTTAATACATTTTATAAGAAGTACCGATTCACTTCACTCTAACACGACAATATAATGTACACCAGTCTGCTAAAAAGTTCTCCGTTTCAACCAATTAGCTACTTGGTTACTTAATCAACAACACTTTTCAACAACGAACAATTTTGCAGAGCAGTTAACATCTCAACAACGAGAACTAGATTAAACCTCAAACAGTATAAGAACAATGAAAAATTATAGCATATTCAGGTGCTATCTCTACATGAAACCTGTTTTAGTTTGCATTTTGTTTGGTACAAACCAAAATTTCGAACAGAAAAACGGCTCGTGACAGAGATTTGCTGGCAACAGCTCATTACATGTGCGGCGCCAAATTCGAATATAGTCTCAGCAAGATGGTAGCGCATCTCTGCATTTTTAGGTCATAGGGATGTTGAAATTGTACACGTATTGGGTTTCGGCAACAGTAGGGTTATTGATTACAAATACACATGGACTCAATTTTTATTTAATATTCGTACTAAAGGCCCACAAAACATACGCTATCCGCAGAGTCGTTTACTTTTAGTGAGGCCAACACTATTCTTCCAGTTCAAACGTGCCTTTTTTCTCGACACGTTTTAAAACAATCATATCTAAAATTTATCAGCTTAACCGTTTATATTTGTGTAGAAGATCGGCTACGAGTTTAGAAGCACCAGTAAAGAAAATAAAGGTAAAACATCATTTGAAATAATCACTAATAGTAATAACTCCCCGCTGTCAAATAGCACTAGGTTCATATATTTCATTAACGTTTTCAGACCATCTAATCATACCTTTCTGTCTGATTCACAACTACACCCATTCGATCCGCAGTTGCATCGATGCCAACTCGTTTTAAGTCTGCTTCAACGATATTTTTTGCCTTTTTCTAGACACCTGACAGTCTTGCACATACAGCGATCTCCAAGAAATAAACATTAAGCATTAGATCAACTATTTGACAGGTATTATTTAAATAGCGTCAAAAAATTCTTTATGATCTTCTACATTATATCGACTAACACGTGTAATAACAACATGCGTTCAATTACTGTTCTTGGTGTTAACTTATCCAACGCGAATTCAAAGGAGGGAAGTTCTCGTAATCCGTGTTGTAAACAGGCAACTCGATGATGATATTCGTACGGATAGCCACCTCATGGTACCCAATCTTTCACAAATGGAAGTACTGATTAGCTTAAAGGAATTAGAGAAAGTTTGCTTATATCTGCTTACGTGTTATTTGAAAATAGTAAATGTAAGCGACAATCGTTAAAAGATAATCATATCATGAATCCTTTAAGGTGATATTACCCCTTATACATAGAATGCTCATAACAGATTGGCCAGCAAACCGATGCCTTGCAGTTTCAAATGACGCCTAGAAATGCTTCCCTGGAAGAGCGTCTTTAAAGTTTACCACGAGTTGTTCGATTCTGGAAGTTTTCTAAGCTACTGGTGGAGTAGTTGAATCATATTCATCGACCTCATCTAAACATATATCATGGCCAGCATTACGGTTCTACTTTCTGTAGTACTTTACTTCTTGAAGCAGGATCTCACAAAAGCACATTACGCCTGCAGTTATCATGTCCACAATGGACCAACTATGCAAGAGAAAACTATTTAATAAAGTGTAAATGTACGCATGTTTGCTCACTTGGTGTTTAACTTCGTCATGCTACTTCGCGCTGCCTTCGCTTTGTTGCTAGACTGTGGCACAAAAACATCATGTTAATCAATGTAAACAGGTAATTTTTTAAGGTAAATTAAAAAAAAACAACTATCGGTTCAGGTTCTGATAGGTTAACTAATTCGGGTTCAACTAGAATCTGAAATCTTAATCTATACAGTAAATGATTTTTTATTTACGTCTTTTTAAGGAACAGTGTAAACATATATAAAAAAAAAAGAAAAAAAAATATAAAAAAGCGACTGCGCAGCCTTTTTCGAATTCACGTAGTATTAGACATAAATCTGTAGTAAGTAAAAGTAAATATCCGTATGGCGACTTGAGCTGGTGAACCACCTCATATTTTAATCAAAAACTACTTGAAACGAAATGTGGTACCCTTCTCTAATTATACCGAACGTGTCAAGAGTATCCTGTATTTTTAAATGTATCAAGACTTTTTTGCGCCATCAAGAACATTTTTGTTCTCATCTGTCATAGATATACCTGAGTGTCAGATGGCTGAAGGTAGCTTTTATGTTATTGGAAGCACAACTAGCGTTGAGCGCGTAGTTGAAAGAGCTACGAATGTCCAGCATTGGTTTCTTGGTGTATAGATCCACAAATGATTCTCGTTGATACTGTAAACATACATTCACAAACGATGAGGAGAAATGGGTATTGTACTGTTCGCATTTCGGTAAGTCAATCAAGAAGTGCTTATATGCAACTTGAACAACACCATATTAAACAGAAAATTAGATGTAAATAAAAACTCATGACAATGATTTTCTTTTCCGAACTGCTCACAGCGTCGGGGGTGAACGAATCCAGATACCTAAAAGGAGGATTAAGGTCTGTTGTACAAAATACAAATGTGATAGGCAAATAGATCCACGGCAAAACCGTATATAGTAGAAACGTTTATAATAAAATTGCAACTACAGTTACAACGTCAGTAATGGTAAATCAGACTAAATAACCAACTTATCATTTCATTGATCTCGGTGAGTTGAGTGATAACATGACTTTTGGTTTTTAGACTTTTTGTATAATCAGCCAAGCATACGCATCTAATAGAACGGAAAAACTATTTTTTTTTGCATTAACTATTCGGCGAAGTGACAGTGGATTTGCATGGCCCTTCAAAATGCTAAATTCATTGTTTAGTTAGAAAATGACACAAATATAGAAAATCCCAATGTACCTAAAAAATAGATCTGCCAGAGTAGTTGTCGTAAGCCCGGCTAGCCCTTGCGATCTTTCTCGTGATCTATATAACTGAACTAATTTGTGATATTTTTTTATGTTAAAGGTTTCTTTTTAGGTTCTTTTCGGGACATGACGTTAAGTGTTTATTACAAATATAAAAGCTATAAAAATATATCTACTAATTGATAATAATAATAATAATAGTCAGAAGAGGCTTTATTATGCACATTAGTCAAGCCGCGCGTAATCCCTAGTGTCTTTAGAATATCACCATGAACAAATAATTTCAGGCTACTCAAGTCCAGATGGCTTTTAGATCAAGCAAATAGTTCAGCCAGTTTCTTTAATAAGTCGCTGTTTGATCCCATATATACTTAGAATCAAATAAATAGTAGATGCTTTAACTTATGTGATACTTCATTTGGACTATATTTGCGATTCGGGCGTAGCATTTTCGAATAACCATTACTTACTTTAATGTGGTAGGTTTTTATGCGGCGAGAGGCGCCTTATAATGCACTTATGCCCTGAAAACGGACTTTTTCGAGCCCAAACGCAGCATGTTTCTCGCAGAAACAGTTGTACAGGAGAGATTTTAGTGCTTACACGCTTTGATAATCTTTTATATGCATATTATAAAAACTCATTATGTTATGCTGGCTGACTGTGAACTAACTTGAGTAAGCGTAATTCTCTCTAAATTTTCTGCTATCTGAGAACGAACCTGACCTAATTCCAACACCGTTGCCACTTTCATATGTGAAGTCTTCGTAGTTTATCTCAGTTTGAAGTAACAAACACAGTTCGATACCTAGAATAATTCCAAAAATGCTTTCAATCCTGTGTACAACTGTTTTGATGTCCCATCAATAAATCAAGTGTTACAAAAGTAAGGTGGCATTATGATACAACTAGTATTATACAATCCCTTTTTACATGCAGTTAACCAATCACCTTACTTATGGTTTTCTAATGGAGATAGAAAGACACTACGTTTAATTGAAGCCTCTGGAAGAATATACGTTTATCACTTATCTAGGTATCCAGCACAAATTTCAGATTCTTGCGAAGTAACTTCAATGGAAGTGTACTTCACAATAACAAGTCATTTACAAAAAATCATTTGTCATATAAGCAGGCCAATTCCAATAACTTAATTCATGATCGGAGTTAATTTGGTTTGAGGGTATATCAAACCCAAAAATTAATTGCTTAGATAGGCCGTGCTTTCTACTCCAATTCCCGCTACTGCATAAGCTCAAAGGTCTTCTGAGAGACGCCTGCTTTTTTTCAACTGATTCCAGGATATTTACGCAAACATGCGTGATAGGTTTACGTCTTGAGCTTAGGCTCAACACCCGTTAGATTCTCAATTCTAAAATGAATTACCAACTTGCAACGGCCTCAGATACTATTGCGTGAATATTAGCATGTACGGTTTCAGCTCTTACATATGAAGACAAAGCGAATAAGATAGAAACGCCTGATGATAAAAAATGTGTTCATCTTGATTTCACTCGTCCCCGCCTGCTTTCTCTACTATTGTAGTCACTGTTAAGATTTTGTACAGTGTGCTATATTAATTACAATTATTTCATAATCACAATTTCATATGATATGATGCCTTCTTGTCAAAAAAACAACGTATTAGCACAACTATGTCCATTTTTATTATCTTTATGTAATTATAGAGCTGTATCAATAACAACCTTTTTGAGACATGAAATACAGTGGACGCGAATGGGTTTTGTCGCAGGACACACAGTTCGTTCCACGAATATCTTCGTATCGTTTTTATTAAATATCTACCGCCTATATCACTAGCATTGTCTGTCCAAATATCGAGCACGGTATCAATTTGTTTCACTGCTAATCCTTTTTTTTTTTGGATGTCTAACTAAATTCAACTGTACAACAAGGAGTTACCGTCGTTAATGCAAGGACTTGTGTACCGATGACTGTGGCATAAACATTTCATTGCATCCCGTAAATCTGTGTACGTACTTTTGACGTATTCGTCTGCTGATTAGTTTAATGATTATTTCGTTTGATTTTTTTGAAACATTCATATTTACATGCCTTCTTAGGGTATCAGCCTGTTGATGCTGAAACTGTATTTAGATATTAAATGTGTGACATCTCTAATGTTTTCGCTCTATATCGGACACATTCACATTATATCAACCCAAAAACAAAACCTGACCAATTGCCACCAACTCTCGATCTGCAAGCATTTATTGAAGCACGTTTTGCCTCACTCTTAACACCACAGGAACGGACGTGCAAGGGAGCGAACCTCGTTCAGTAACCACCACTGTGACAAACTCCGGCGGCGTAATGTCGTATGTGAGGTCGACGAGACTTACTCGTGAGGGCAAGTCGTTGCGCAACGAAATACGTCTTTCTTCAGATAGGTTGAGTAGAAAATCGTCGGTGGAGCCAAGCTCATTGTCGACGAAAGGGTCCGCCAGCACCTTATCGGAGAATTTGTAGGTTTCACAACACACTAACACAGGTACATTGAATGTAGTGGCGATCATGGCAATTTGCGAACTGCCGATCTTCGAGGCTACGTACCCGTTGGCAAGAAGGGTGTCAGCACTTAGTAGAACTTTTGTAACCTATAATGAACTCGCATAACGTTTTTGGAAAGTAACGATTACTGAGCTATTATATAGATTGTAGCCCTAGGATTATTTCTACTGACAAGACGACAGTATAATACTATCAAAAGATACCAGTATTGGGTTTTTTTGGTGTTTTTGGTACTGACAAAATACTGGATAAGCTATTTCCACTATGAAGCTCACATAAGCTGTATTTTTGTAGCGTAACGAAAATCAATCGAATTACCTCCTTCATGATATATGACACGGAGTTGATGAAAATGTATTTACACCGGATGCCCTCCTTGCAAAGCAAACGCAAAGTCTCACGTCCTTCTAGACGCGGCCGTGAGTCGACGACTACAACTGAAAACTGTTTTCCTTCTTCATGACATGCTAGCAGAATTTCACTGATTAATGTCGAACTGCAAAAGGTAAGTAGACAACCATATAAAATTACAATGTTTTTTAGGTAAGAAAGGACGATAGTTCAAGGTTATTTTTTATAACACAAACACATACTCTATAAGAAACTGGAAAGCGGTGCACATTGGCGGGTCGGTACACGTTTTACATAAATGGAATTCATTAATTAAGTGATTCCTGAACATTTGTTGATAATTGAATTAGAAACTAGGTTTTTCACTTTATTATTTATATTACCACGGTTCTATTAAACATAAACGAGTCAATATAAAATACTAGTAGA
>NW_019213390.1:68331-120707 GCF_002532875.2 Varroa jacobsoni
GGTAATATAAATAATAAAGTGAAAAACCTAGTTTCTAATTCAATTATCAACAAATGTTCAGGAATCACTTAAATATATATATATATATATAGAAACCAGCACACAGATATAATTTAATTATAAGATACAATTGATAAACTCCCATTATAGGTTTCTATCAAATAGACTGCATCAGATTGAGTTGTTACGATGAACTAACCTAGCGTATATAAGTACCACATCACCATCCGTGATCTTATCCTTGGCGTTGGCCACGATGGCCCTTCTGGCCAGGCCAATTTCAACCTCCACAAATCTAATTATCGTTTCCTTGATATTCGTGGCGAATTCAGAAGCGGTGCGCATATCTGTGCACTCTTCGCCCATTGTCGTCTTGACGTATGATAGCGCATTTAACATGGACACAGACAGCGGTCGACAGTGTTCCAGAAACCTATTTATTAGATTAAAGAACATAAAACAACAAGAATCAGCGTTTTTCGTGAAATTCCTATAAAGAAAAAAAAAGTATATCATGTTTTGTCCTATTCATCGACTAACCAGTTTAGAATGATCTTTAAAATTTGAAGTTCGCTCGCGTATTAAACCCAAACAAAACGCCCTGTACTTCAACGGAGCCTAAAATTCATCGATTACTTACTCGATGTTTTTGTCCATCTGAGAACCTAATTCTTTGGAAAGCTGGCGAATATCTTTTTTCTCCTGATCCTTCCTAGTGCCAAAATCTTCTACAAGCTTTTGTAGAGCTTCAAGCATAGCCGTACACCGATTGTCGGCATCCACGATCCGGCCCTCTGCGATTTGATAGCCAAGTTGAAGCATCGCAGGATGCAGCGACAAATCTTTGCTGTACTTGCTCAGTTTGTTTATGCTCTCGCCCCGTGTATGCATGTGCACAAACGGAGTTGTTGCAGATGGTACTAATGAAATCGCAAGCAAAAATGATGAGTGTGATGAAAGGAAAGTGACTGATGCGTTTTCAGGTTATCGTATAGTCACTCTTGACCTAATATAGTTGAAGCACTCGTAGGATTTAATTGGATCCATTGCTGATAATTTACGCTAGAACTAACTCAGTGCGGACTTAAAGAAGATACAAACGCTATTCAGCAAAGAATTGAATAGTGGAATTGTCTTTACTTACTGTCAGCAAATGAAACTTTCTTGCTAGAATTTAATTCCTTTTTCTTGTCAGCAGCCAAACTATTTTCGTTTCGCGTTCGTGTTTTGCTTGTTGGTGGCACTGCTGCCCTGTTTTCCGCCGTCTTAACTTCACCTCCTTTTGATGCTTCCTTTGCCTGAGCTTTTTTGGCCCGCTGGGCCTCCTGAATCGCTCTTCTTTGGGCTTTACTTAAGTCCTTCTTGTTTTCCTTTCCATCATCTCCGGTTGCAGCTAACTCTGCTGCACGCTTTGCCTCCTGCATAGAATCAAGAGAAGAACATAGCACAGTTTATAAAATTGGCGCCTGAATTTAATTTTAAGTAGCGCGACTTGCGTTGCTGAATACACGCCAACAGCTTGTATATCGAAAATATAGTGTCCACAATCTGATTAATCTATGTTGCAGAAATTAGATGTGCAAGTGCTCAAAAATTAACACCTGAGGATGAATTTAGTTTAGATCCAAAAACGATCCTGCTTTAGCTTTAACGAAGGTTCCAAAAAATAGAAAGGAATCACTTACAAATGCTGCTTTTCGTTCGGCTTTCAACCTAGCTTTTTTAGCCTTATCAGCATCTCCAGGCGGAGAATTATTGACGGTCGGCTGCTCCACCGCTCCACTGTTGTTGTTAGGAACGTTTTTTTTCATAGCGTCCGCGGCCTGAACTAGGATTGTCGTATTTTTGTCACCTTGCCGGTGCACCGTTGTCTGTGGGGCGTCCCTTCCTCCGACTAACTTTATCGTGACGGAGTGGTCAATGCTCGCCAGAGAATCCAACACTTCCGGATCATCTATGTGCTGTAAGACCACATCATTATATATTATTAATAATGCAATTACTGTGATGCCTATACATATCCAAGCAAAACGTCGAGTACATAAGAACAATATATCGCATCCGTTTGTACCATACAATCGGTGGTTCTACTTTATCGAGAAATAGCACGTTCGTAATAATTCTCATGTATATAACGAGACACATCGTTTTTACCTTCAACTAAGTCTGATAAAAAAGTTTTCAACAGTTGGATCCAACCTGTTCAAAATGAACTAAATGCTCTTTCTCTTTCACCACGCGTACCTGAAGTGACTCCTGTGTTTCCTGCAACTGGCGCGATTTCTCCCTGTCCTCATTCACGATGAAGTTGTAGTTGGGGATGGGCTTATTCGAATGCGGACAGACAACCTCAAGGCCCGAACTACCACGAAGTTCACAGCAGGGCGGGAGGATCTTATTACGATTGCGGCGCTTCTTCTCCCCTTCCTGCCGGACGGGAACAATCGTGAGGACTCCGCTTGTCTCTTGATTCAAGACAACGCCGGTGTTCACGGCAATACTTTCCGGAGTTTCGAACACCGGCTGCAACGAAGAAGGAAATCTGAAGCCACCACCGATCGTCTGCACCTGTTCGTTAGAGAGTGGCTCCTGCAAGAGGCGTATTGCAGCAACAGGTACGATATACATACTTATTTGTGCATAAAAAAATTTTCGTGGTTCGTCGATTATAAACAATCATATGGTATGCCCGTTTTGCTTTTTACGGCGTATAGTTTTAATATTCAGTAAATTTCTAAGCAATTTTCACCCGTATGTGTTATAATATATAGCATATTCAAAGTGACAAGTTTTTCATGGCACAAAGTGTAAGCTTTCCATATATGCGTACGTGTTGTGATTTTATGTATCATAGACAAAGTTAGTTCGATTAGTTGATGAAACAGTTGAGACAACTTACCTCGTCAATGGCTGGTGTGTGAACCTTTGGTGGATTCGGCGGATTATACAAAGCTCCGTGACCTTTGGCTTTCTTGTTCGTACCGATCAGAGTTACCACCGGAGAGCACTCAATTACCTTTGGTCCTTGAGAGCCGGCTCCTAGAAAGTACACAATATAATGCATGCATCAATATACATTTTAGATATTTTTAAAGAATTCAGAATTCAAACTTCACCCATGCAATGTATTTCACCATAACCACCAATGTGGACTTATGCAGAAAAATTAGCCTAATATTATCAACCACATACGAGCATATTATTACTTTTATTCCTCTTCCATCACATATGCAGACGATATTGAGAGCACTACAAGGTCTACTAGCAGGCCTTGTGATTCATGGGAACTCACTTTGTGATATCGCAACAGCAGGATTAAGGTGTGCAGGTATTGCACCTGGATCTTTATTTAATGGAATCACGGTAACTGCTGGTCCATCTGCTTTTGCATCGCCTGCGCCCGATGATTTCGCATCACTAGCAGTTTTCTTCTTTTTCTTCTTCCGTTTTTTCTTCTTCTTTGATGCTTCGTCTCCTCCAGCTTTTTGCGACGTTACCACGGTGGTCGAGGCCGAGGAATCTATAGCAGACACAGTCGGCGCAAAAGAGTTGGTCCTAGTCGCGTTTAAGGGTATAATTGACACTTCCTGAGAAAAGCAGGCAACCGCAAATGGCAAAGGTAAACACACTACGCAAGAGGTTTGACTCGCAAAGGCATACCTTTGACAAAAGAATATCCATCCATTTAATAAAAGCGAAATTTCTCAATTATGAAAAACACTATGGTGTATCTGGGAGACGGATTCGCGAAATTTTAAAAAGGACTGAAGGCAAGTGGAATAGTATCGAAATCAAAGTTACAAGCGGATTTGCACGTGAATACAGGCTTAATAGATGACATTTTCTGTTGTACTTACGGGTATGCGAGCTGGCGTTGTCTCCTTCAACGTAGGAGCGAATGTCGAGTTTATTCCAATTGTGTCTTCTGCCGATAAGACCGATTCAGATATCGACAAAGCCGCCTGGCCGTTTTTCTTGTTGTTCTTGCTCTTCTTTTTCTTTTTTTTTCCTCCGTTGTTTTTATTTATAGGCGCCCCACGCTGCAAAGCGGCCTTGTATTACAAGAAAATCACAGGAAGACATTGATTGAAAAATGAAGGTTCCAAAAACACGTATGTGTGGCTAACAATCACGTTTTCCGTATGTTGTCACTCCAATGGTTTTACCAATGATATGAAAATACTACAACACGATGAAGCCTATGCTAAGTCACTCATCACATACTTTGTACTAAATTTGTTTCAAATGGCTAAAACGGGTTCACCCATCACAGAGGTAAAACATATGTATCCGTAGTAATAAAGTTTATTGCGTTATTTTTATCGAGCACCCAATGAATAGCCTGTATAATCATTATAGGCGCAACAAATAACCTATCACGGAGTAAACACAAAATCCTTTGAAAACGTGTAATAGGTAAAACAACAATTTGACAAACAATTTGATTTATAACCTGTATGCGAAACAGTGCCTGCTAAAGAAATCATCGGAAAAAGTTTGACTTACGAAAATATTCATTCCAGGCTAGCCAAACAAGATAATAGTGGTATATAGAATGTAGGACACTTCAATTAGAATGACTTCAACGAGTGGAAGTGTCGTTGCATATAACTAGGACTAATAATGCTCAAACTGTATTCAGCTATCTAAACTACCCTTTAAGACGCATACATATGTGAACTATAAGTTATCTATTCCTAAGTAAACACAACTTACTTCTATAGGAAACGCACGTTAAAGCAAGTCTGTCCAAGTCAGCATCATACGTTTGGTCAACAAAGTCAAGGCAAGAGGCATCCTATTAAACCGTTAAATTTGATCTCTATTACCATTTCTCTAAACTCTGGCAGAAGTGCGTTGGTATTGATTTCTTTGTATAAATTTAATATAAGGGATATATATGTACATATACATATGAAACTATTTGCAAACAATGTCGTTAAGAAAACAGCATAAATTGTGATAAGCACCATTTTCTACTTCTGAAAAATATATTATGCTTCAAATTAATCGAAGTTATGAACAATATAAACACGTTGACCCAATTCTGCACGAGACAATGTCACAGACCTTTGAAGACTTCTCATATAACTCGTCACATTACAAACTATAATGAACATATAAAAATAAGCCTTCAACGTTAATGGGCTTAAAATATTCTATATGTGCAATGGTCCAGCGTCTGCTGCGGCTGTTTCAATCCGTCGTCTCATTAAAACTGTAAGCGCAGGCTGCCAGCCTACGGCTACTTCCGTAGACAGTTGCCTTTCCAAAATTTTATGAGGCGACATCATTTTGTGTTTCATTCATGCTTCACTATGGCGTGTAACAACCTCGAATAAGCGAAATTGATCACCTGTAAATTTCTTTTTTAGTGGTTCACTTTCTACCAGCGTGAACAGCAGGAGAACAGGCTGGCAACAACTGCCATGATGCACCACTAAAACAGACCGTGGTCGCCTGACCATGCGTTTAACCATGAAGCGATTGCTTGTTTTCTAGATACGAGCTAATGCTGCGAATACTGTCTGGTAGAAGTTGCTGCTGCTGGCGTTCCATAGACAAATAGTCTGGCTGTCGATCTTGCTGCCGAAGCAGCGGCCACCGTGATCAGTGAATGCTGCGATTGATGCTGTGACGACGGTAAGCGCCACCGTGAAGACAACAGGCAGAATAACAGCAGCAGCACAAGTTGGGCTGGGAGGAGGAAAGTCTGGACGGCTAGAATGCTGGGTCGTCAGTGCTATACGACGTTATCTTGCTAAACTCAGACAACTCTACGCATCTACGCTACAAATCCCTCTTTACGAACGAAACTTTCAGACTGCATTGGGAGTTTCGCAAAGCGCATGGTTCCTGTTATAGTAGGTTGTAGAATTCGAAAAATGGAGTCGACCTTTAGCTATTAAAATGCTAAATTTTCTCAACTTACGTTCATTGTTGACGCTGCATTCATTAACGGCGGTGATTAGCTATACGCCCTTTGACGTCGAGCAAGTCCGTACGAGAGGAAATCCCTCACCAAGTTTAAGATAAAAATTTGATTCAAACGGCCGAGTCACACTATCACCATAGCAGATGCGCATTAGTTGTGCAGCCACGAAAGAAAGAGGAAACTGAGTTTTCAAAAAACAAAAAATTTTTGTGCATGAACACTCACTCCCAAGTCACACGATGGAACGTCATTCGCGCGGTAGACAAAATAGTGGAGAAACACTAAAAAGAAACAATTGTCTCTTACGCAAATTGCAAGATATGATCTCGCTACAGTGTTCGAATAGTCTGTTCGCATATAGTGAGGCTCAATAGTGCTATTTTTTCTGTATACAGACTTTAGATGTGAGATGAAAAACACAACATTGGAGACGAAGAGCACACCTCATGCACAGACGGTATTTCTCGGAACAATATTCATACTTGGGCATCTTTCAATTAGACGATATGCGTCGTCTCGGATGTATAATATAAGCAACATGTGTTATCATAAACCTCCGTTAGAAGCGTGTGCGACTTACGTAGAGACTATCGAATTCATTAATAGTTAAGAAATTGAATCAGCATCTACAGCTTTCTGTGGTTTCGGAGCAGCCCAACTTATCCGCAAGATAATGCTCCGTCATAGATTTCGAAATTGTGCATGTTACCCGCTTTGGCGCCATTAGGGAACTGGTTCCTGAAGAGTCGTTGCTTGGCGCTCTTGTCGGACCGGCAGCCGAGCTCATCTTTCCGGCGGCGACAACCTACGCTCACGTTCGGCTTGGCAGTGTGTTGCGTGGACGCTGAGTGCAAGACGTGATCGCACCCTCTCGGCTTTGAGATGGGGGAGGACATCGAAAAGATCTACCAGAAAAAGTCCCAACTTGAGGTAAGGCCTGTCGCACTTCGTCTGTTCATTTCAACGCGTTGTATAATAGAGATATGGACTCAGGGAGCTGCATCGTCTGTCTACCACTACCTCGTATTGTACTACACAGCAGTAAGCAGTCGACTGCGGCATCCAATATCACAGGTAGCGGCTTTTCGCTGGCGTCGCTTGCATTCAACTTGCAATGCTTGCGGTGTGTTGCTTTCAGTTTAAACAATATACGTTGTCTATAAGGGTTCGGTAGAATCTAGAGTAGATTATTTTAAGCGTACTTCTGTGATTGCCGCGAGCCTTGTCGTCGGATGTTACGTGAACGAATCTCGGGTTTCCAAACTACGACCCACAGCGCGGCCTTCTAACGGTCGTTGCCCCGCCGAGGCACTCGACAGTTCGCTTGCTGTCAGACGGTTGCTCGGTCAGTTTGGGGTGGTGTGCCGGTCGAAAAAAGAACGATTTGCCGGTTCTGACTCTCTTAACTGCGGCGTTCGTTGTCCGTTGCTGTTAAAGTGGGACGGACCTTCCACTTATTCATTCAGTTTCTCCCCCCATTCCCCCTCCCCTCGACCGACCCATCCCACCACCCCCCAGAAGCGGTCTTTGTACGCTTCCCTTGTTTCTATATTCGATAAGAGCAAAACGAGAAGAAGTTTAAACACAACGGCAACACCGCACTTTGTTTTATGGTTCTGCTCCGCTGCTCGCTCGCCCATTGATTTATAAGTACCTATGTAGTGAACTTACCGTTCGTAGTACGCGATACTTGACCTAATATTTAGAAGATAACTGATCGAGATTATCATATTGCTCCGACGCCGTGGTATACCAATCGAAATATTGATATAGTGGAGATTTGTAGCTTTTATTATTATTATTAATACCATTATTATATTAGGGCCGACGACACCGACCATTCAGAGAGAGAGCGGAGGCCGGCAGCCAGTTTGCGCAACAATACAATCATACATGCATATGGCACAAATGTGTTTTGTCCAACCAGGCCAAATCGAG
The DNA here is from genome assembly GCF_002532875.2 of Varroa jacobsoni. NCBI lineage: Eukaryota > Metazoa > Arthropoda > Arachnida > Mesostigmata > Varroidae > Varroa > Varroa jacobsoni. The sequence continues at coordinate 76,205 of NW_019213390.1, forward strand.
TGACGCCCTAACTAGCTAAGCTAGTGCTATCAAGTGCCGCTGGTATGCGCGTATACAAAAAGTAAGGGTAACATTTTGTTTTCGGTTTTTGCTTATATTGAGCGTTATGCTAGACGCTATCGGCAGAATACAGAGTAGGACAGAAGGGAATTTCGGGAAGGGGAAAATGTCACTGGCATGACAATGCATGCAGGAAGGGCCAACCCGGAATATTTTGCGACAATTAATATTTCATTATAAGGGCACGGGATTACAGCGAAGAGATAAACTCATTAGGGTCACACTTGCTGGGCGCATTGATCAGAAAGAACACGTCTATATATAACTTATATTTAATGTAAAACCACACTAAACTTCTCAGAACTCCGAAATAGGTTAAAACAACTAGACTAAGGTATTTAAAATACTATAGTTTCTATTGTATTGCTTTAAATCGTAGAGAATTAATGTTGAATTGCTTTGAAGTAGAAAACAGTGTTGATTGTATACTGTCAATGTCTACACGCTTATTATTCTATAATGAAAGCATAAATGCCGTTTAGCCAATTGTGAATAAGCATTTATTACTACACCTATGAAATCCAAACCTTTCCAATACAGTGCGGATATCTATTAAAGCTTGCATATATACTATATTAGCTAAGGCAAAACTGAAAGATAAATGACAAATGGTTTGCCGTAGGTTTGCTCTCATAGGTTCGCCGACATTGTACTGTATGTTACCATTTTTTGGGGTTTTGGTATTAGTTCCGTGCGAGATTCATACTGTTTATTTTGGAAGTTTTTTTCAAATTCTTACTCTGAGCTTTCATAGAAGACAATTTATTGGTTTTTACAGACAAAACCGTAATAAACACGGCGAGTATATTGTTAGACTTTGTCTTTCAGTTTTCTAACAGCATATTAACGGAAGCCTTATTTTATGATTTTCGTCCTGTCTGTTTTGCTTCTTGTAATTGGTTGAATAGCATGTTTTACTCCGTCCGGACACGTATATCGGTTCGGTGGAGCCGCACACCCAGAAGATGTGGGTGTACGACGGCGAACAAGACGGGATGCAGTTCCGGGAGATCACCTACGTGCCAGGTCTCTACAAGATCTTTGACGAAATTCTCGTGAATGCAGCAGACAATAAACAACGCGACAAAAATCAGGATTGTGTCAAAATTGAAATTGACCCCGAAAAAAATATGATCTCGGTCTGGAACAACGGAAAAGGTATTCCTGTTGTGATGCACAAGACGGAGAAGTGCTACGTGCCCACGCTAATCTTTGGTCATCTGTTGACGTCGTCGAACTATAATGATGACGAAAAAAAAGTTACTGGTGGCCGTAATGGTTACGGTGCAAAACTGTGCAACATATTCTCGACTAAATTCACGGTGGAAACGGCTTCTCGAGAGAGCAAACGGGCATTCAAACAGACCTGGACGGATAACATGACAAAAACAGCCGACCCGAAAATTGTGGATTCGTCTCAGGATTACACAAAAGTGACCTTTTATCCAGATTTAGCAAAATTCAAGATGGAGACACTGGACAAGGATTTCGTTGCCTTGATCAGCCGGCGTGCCTATGATGTTGCCGGATGTACGCCTGGTGTGAAGGTGTTTCTTAACGGAACGAGGTTGGTATAGTGTCGCGGTCAATCAGGTGTGAATCCTAGACGATACTTAAGAGTGAACTCTTTCTACCCTTATGACAGATAGCCATTTGTATATTTAACGTGTGGACAAGTTGCTGTGTGAAGCTAGTTCATTGTTTTTATTAATCGTACGGACATGTGCCAGTAATATTTAGTGCCTCAGGTAGAGTAGGTTGGTAATCAATGTAAGCAAATGATTGGATGTACAGCACACATTTATTCTATTCACTATTCTATCGGATTAATTAACAGGTTGCCGATCAAATCGTTTAAAGACTACGTGCAGATGTTTACGTCAAAATGCCTGCATGAGGACAGCGATAAGCCGCTCGTTGTTGTCCACGAAAGCGTAAATCCTCGATGGGAGGTTGCCTGTTGCCTTTCACCTGAAGGTGATTTTAAACAGATGAGCTTCGTGAACAAGTGAGTCAGTTGTCATTTTGAGAATATAACGGATATAGTATACCGAAAATTCGTTCATATAATAACAGTGACACATTAAGCACACTTTAATGCTGGCTTTCGTATCAACAATCTTAGTGACCGAAGTAGATGGGCAGTTACTTGCAGTGCTCTTATAAAAAAAGGCAGTTGTAGTGCTCTTATGAAAGGCATCCTAATGGTTTGTTCTGCGCCCCCGAGGAGTTTAATCTGAAATGCTTCTATTGGCTTGACTTTTCATTAATTTGCCTTTAAATAACTGTAGCTGCAACATTGAAGTTTAGATAGCATGTTCTTCACATTCGGACAAAATAAGCGAGTGCGGATGTGAGGCGTTATTCACAGCTCAGTGTGCTAAATATTGGGTGTATTTTTTTCACCTACTTACTGTTTTCGCAGCATTGCAACAACTAAGGGTGGTACACACGTCGAGTATGTAGTGGACTCGCTGTGCAAAAAGCTGGCTGAGCAGGTCAAAAAGAAGAATAAAGCTGGTGTCAACATTGGCAAAAAGCAGATCCGCGACCACATGTGGATCTTTATCAACTGTCTTATCGAAAATCCCTCCTTCGACTCGCAGACCAAAGAAAATATGACTAAACAAGCTAAACAGTTTGGCTCGAAATGCGATCTGTCGGAAAAATTTCAGAGCAATGTTTTGAAATGTGGTATTGTAGAGGCGATTATGTCATGGGTGCAGTTCAAGGCCCAGAAAGAAATGAATAGAAAGTGCTCGAAGAGCAAGGTGTCCAAGCTAAAGGGTATACCGAAACTAGAGGACGCTAATGATGCTGGCACAGCCCGTAGTATTGACTGTACGCTTATTCTTACCGAGGGAGATTCAGCCAAAACGTTAGCTGTATCAGGCTTGGGCGTGATAGGACGAGACAAATACGGTGTGTTCCCACTCAAAGGAAAAATTCTTAACGTTCGTGAGGCGTCGCACAAACAGATTATTGAAAACGCCGAAATTAATAATATAATCAAAATTGTCGGCCTTCAGTACAAAAAGAAATACGAGAGCCATGATGATATGAAGACACTTCGATACGGTCGGGTGATGATCATGACCGATCAGGATCAGGACGGCTCTCACATTAAAGGTCTGCTAATCAATTTTATCCACCACAACTGGCCATCGCTTCTGAAAATGAATTTCCTTGAGGAGTTTATTACCCCGATCGTGAAGGCCGTAAAGGGAAATCAGGAGCTATCGTTCTTTTCGCTTCCTGAATTTGAGGAGTGGAAAACTGCTACGCCCAACTGGAATACGTTCCGTATAAAATACTATAAGGGTAAGTTTTTCGGATTAATGCTAAGCCATGCTCTCCACGTTCGTGGCTATGTTACGATGCAGACTGTTTTTTTTTTTCTGTACCATAGCATACTAGCGAAGGTGAAACACATACTAAGAAAATTATGTCGGGTCATTGGCGAAAGATCACGTTGCTATAAATGCAATGATGACAGAGAAACTAGGTTTTATCGGTTGTTCTTTTCTTCGAGGTCATTCGAAGGTTATTTTAGTGTTGTAACGACTGTTTGTTATTTCTCTATTTAATGTTTTAGGTTTGGGAACCTCGACGGCTAAGGAGGCCAAAGAATACTTTTCAGATATGCAACGTCATCGCGTTACGTTTCACTATCAGGGCGCTGAAGATGATAGCGCTATTACACTGGCGTTCTCTAAAAAAATGATAGACGAGCGTAAAACATGGCTTACGAATGGTATGGAAGAGCGTAAACAGCGTCGATGCCTCGGTTTGCCTGAGATCTACCTTTACGGCAAAAACACAACGTCGGTGTCATTTAATGATTTCGTGCATAAAGAGCTGATTCTATTTTCTAATATGGATAATGAACGATCAATTCCGTCGTTAATTGATGGTCTTAAACCAGGACAGCGTAAGGTATTGTTCACCTGCTTCAAGAGGAACGATAAGCGAGAAGTCAAAGTTGCCCAGCTTGCTGGATCCGTAGCAGAAATGTCAGCGTATCACCACGGTGAACAGTCGCTAATGATGACAATCGTCAACTTGGCCCAAAATTTCGTGGGCAGTAATAACATCAACCTACTGCAGCCCATCGGTCAATTCGGTACTCGGCTGCAGGGTGGCAAAGATTCTGCGTCACCCAGGTACATTTTCACAAAACTCAGCCCATTGGCACGAAGTCTATTTCCTACTTCGGATGATCCCGTGCTCAACTATCTCTTTGATGATAACCAGAAGATTGAACCCGACTTCTATCTGCCTATTATTCCAATGATCTTAGTTAACGGTGCTGAAGGTATCGGCACGGGCTGGAGCACTAAGGTGCCAAATTACAATCCTCGAGAGATTGTCGCAAACATCAAACGTTTAATTAACGACGAGCCACTAAAAAAAATGAAGCCATGGTATAAGGGCTTCAGAGGCGAAATTGAGGCTATTGACGAAGGTCTGAGATACGTCGTCCATGGCGAGCTAGGTATATTGGGGTCGAACAAGATCGAAATTACTGAATTGCCGATCAAAACTTGGACCCAAACATACAAAGAAAACGTCCTAGAGTCTCTGTTGCATGGTTCGGACAAGGTCCCAGGTATCATCCAGGACTACAAAGAATATAATACCGACACGACTATACGTTTTGTAGTTCAAATGGATGAGCGAAACCTCGCTAAAGCCGAGGATGAAGGCCTGCACAAAACCTTCAAACTACAGACGACAATCGCAACTACCTCGATGGTGCTTTTCGATTCTAACGGCTGCATCCGTTTTTACCAGAAACCAGAGGAAATTCTTGAGGAGTTTTTCAATGTCCGTTTACAAGGTTACGTCAAACGGCGTGATTATCTGATTGGCTTGTTGACGGCAGAAGCCGATAAACTCAGTAACCAGGCCAGGTTTATCTTGGAGAAGTGCGATGGAAGGCTCGTTGTGGAGAACAAAAGAAAGAAGGAAATGATGAAAATCCTTGTCGAGCGAGGATACGACCCAGATCCAATGCTTAAATGGAAAGACAAGAATACCACTGATCAGGAAAAAGAAGCCGAAGCTGGCCTTGATGACGAAGATGAGGAGGAAAAGTCCCCGGAAGTTCGAGATGATCTGCAGACGAAGAACTACGATTATTTGCTTGGCATGACTATGTGGAATCTCACTTACGAAAAGAAAGAGGAATTGCTAAAGAAGCGCGATCAGAAGCTGTCTGAGCTTGACATCCTCAAGAGAAAAACACCCAAGGATCTTTGGATGGCTGACTTAGACGATTTTCTCGTTAAGCTCGAAGAGGTCGAGCGTAAAGAGCGAGAAGAACAACAAAAGGTCAAGGTATGTCGCCGACTTATCTGCCAAAGTAAATCATTTCAGGAATCCAGAGGTTTTAAATTACAGAGTGGTTTGACGATTATTTAACCTACAAAGATACTGCATGGAAATCGAAATAACCTACGTTTACGAAATAAGATATTTGCCAAACTCAACTGTATAAATATCCTACCTGCTTGCAGAGCAAGGCTATTCCGGCTCAAAAGACAAAGGGCGGACGGGCGCAGAATAAGAACCCAGAGTATATGCCGTCTCCTGCCGCGGAACGTGTGCTTCCAAAAATCGACGATGCACTTAAAGAGAAGATTGCCAAGGCGACGAAGCCAAAGGGAGAACCTGGAAAGCGAGGCGTAAGTAGTACGACCGACATGGAAGATTGGGACCTGCAGTTCAATGAATCCATAATGAGGCAGTTGCATACGTACTCGAGATTGGCATTAGGGCCTCTTGAAAAAGGTCCTTCTTCCATTACGTGTCGAAAAATATCTGCGCGACTCCGACCGAACATCTTGCCTATAATGTCTGGTAGCGTACTAAGATTAATAAGATTTGCCAGGTGTATTGTATAGTTTTTGCACTCGACTAAATATTATTCGATGCGGAGAAGAACAGGTTCTCAATGGAAAATAGTATCGGAATTTAAACCTCATAAACTGACGCTGTTTTTTAATATTTAACTTCATGAAACTACAGAGGCATATATGGATGGCGAAATATTGTGTTATAAAATATATTAATGAAGGATGTAATGACAGTGCTTATAGTCATGTTAATGTACACGTGCAGTAGTAGAAAATGAATTAAATCATTTTTTTTTTAAATAAATGTAGCTAACAATATATTTTCGTGTTATAGCCGTGTCTTCTTTGTAGCTTGGCTTCAAGTAGACACTTCGTAGTTTATGTAATATCTAAGCTAGGATTCTCTGCCTTCTTATTTGTTCTCTCCCAGTAGCATGCTCTCATTGCATTATGCCAACTTCTTTATTTTTTCTAGTAATCGTGTATGTTTTTCTGTCTGTCAATGCCTGTGGAAGCCTACTAATGCATCCACTAAGCATGGTCATGTCTAAGTAGTAGAATACTCAGTGTCCAACAAAAACTGTAGTGTAAAGGAAAGTCTTTATCCAAGTGGTAACAGCGATATCCTCTGCTTTCATGTTTCGTTATTCCATGACCCACTTCTAGCGCGCTAAGAAAGAGCTCAACGGTGAAGAAAATGGCAATGGCGATATTAAGGTAGAAAGCGGAACTCCGGTCAAAGATGTAAAGCCGCGCAAAAAATCCGACGGCATGAAGCAAACAAAGCTGGCCTTTAAGAAAAAGAATTTCAGCGAAAGTGACGATTCCGACCAGGAAGGTATGTTCGAGGGCACCGTCCCAGCCGCCGCTGCAGTCCCTGAAAGGCAAAGCAGCCGACGTGCGGCTTCAACGAAGATCAAATATAACTTCAGCGACGATGATTCCGATAACAAGGTAAAAAAATTTAAATCTGTTATAGAAATTAATAACCGAACGTATAACTGAAGCTTCCGACTCTGCAAATCTGCTTTGATTCGCTATATTCGCACAGTTTGATCACATTTTAAATCTGTTTCGATGTGCTCTACCATAAATATTGATAAGAAAAGAAAGCCAGGGTCGCACGTTTCTTTTCGTTTATTTTCGTTTATACAATTTTCGTTTATTCTCCCGTTTGAGGCATTCCATACCCAAACCTTTGACATAGCGCGTGCCGCTGATACTCTAATGCGAATTTGACATTTTTCTCACAGGAAACTGCGTTCGGCCAGGATAGCGACGGCGAGGTGGGTGGCTCAATGAAAAACGACTACGATGATACACCTCCTAAAAAAACTGCTGCTACTCCGCGAAAGGAGGCCGCAGCCAAAAAAGCTGCCGTTGATGACAGTCCCTTGTCTCCCCATCCCCCAGTAAATGTTCCCAGTGATTCGGACTCGGACGATCTTCCCCCGTTGAGCGCGAGGGCTAAGAAGGTCGAATTTGAGTCGCCTGCTGCCGCTGCGAACGCATTCGACGCCCTTATGGGCAGTAGCCTAGGCGGAGGAACCGCCTCCAATAACAACAAGACAGCCGGGTCAGCGAAAAAACCGCCTGCTGCAGGCACTGCAAAGTCCAAGGCTAAGCCAAAGAAGAAGAAGGACTCCGAGGATGAAGATGACTTTGACGATTTTATCAACAGCGTTAAAAAGAAAACCAGTCGAAAAGCCGACAGCGACTCGGATTTTGAAGCCGAACCTAAGCCAAAAGGCAAAGCGGCTGCAACAATTACCACCACTACTGCAGCCAAGAAAAGGCCAGCACAATTCTCCGATGGAGAAGATGCGCCAGTGAAGAAACCGCCGCAGAGAGCGCGCAAGAAAATGTACGTCGAAAGCGATGATGATGACGACGATTTCAACAATGATGATAATGATTCTGACTATTAAAAAAAAACTTTAGAGGTACGTAACGTTTTCATTCATGGGTATTCGTCGAATTATTTCGTAAAATTATTCGTAAAAGTCAAAAAACAGCTGTCACGTTCGTGTGTAAACACACTGCTGGTGTGCCTTTTTATGGGTTGTGTCGTTTATAATACTCGCGCTACAACCTTTTTCGCCTAGTATTCCGTTTGTAGTTCTATCAGATGCATCCCGTTACTAGGCACAATATATTAGAAGCTTTTCCTTTGACTAGCATTCCGCAAGAGCTCGAACCAATCCACCTAATCGAATTTCTTCTAATTTCAGGTAATGTCATTGGCGTTCCAGCATCCCCTTATACATTGAACATCGCTTAGGTGTTGCATAAGATCCATTTGTACATAGGCCGCTATGCCGGTGTATACTTACATTATACATTCGATACATCATCGATGTCTACCTATATATATATATATATATATATAATTACTAACATTTGACAGCTATACAGAAAGCACTGTATACACGATACTCTTTACAAATTTGTATATGGGATAAAAGCACATTTCTTTAAATCAATGTTTGTGCTATGTAGTACTAAATAGATTCTGTTTCGAAATCGTAATTATGTGGTACGGTAAAACTATAATAACAGTAGTGTTCTTATTTAGTTTAAGACAAAACTTGCTTTGTTAGATATTGTGCTGTTCAAAACAAAATACCCTAGGTTTTGACCCACCGTTGGACACGAACTGGTACAGCTGAGACATAATTCCCGGTTATGAAAAGGTATGCCAGATATTGGCAATGCAGCAGACAAAACTTCGAGCTTTTATTAGAGTTCGCTAGGAACAATCGTTAGGTCTGGCTCCAGCTGTAGACGCACAGGTCCACATCGAGGAGACCCACTGGAGGCGACCACTTGTCGGTTCACCATTTAGATAAAAATTTTTCTGATGCAGCTTTCCGAACCGCCTCTGCTCTTACACCGTGTGAATACTGTCAATAAAGTTGTATCCTTTCAAAGAACACTCATAAGAGTTTGTTCAGTCAGGTAGTAAGATTATTAACCAAGACAAATGTAGCAAGAATATCTGATTCTAATACAAGATACTTTCGAAGCACGTGCCTTTTTTAACAGTAAAAAAGCGCCTGTGTGAAATGTGTACAACACGTTTACCCGCCAGCAGCTATAACAATACAAGGAGAAAACAATTCAGCATCAATTTTTACCTTTTGCTGTATTTGCACAGATAAAAATTTTGAATACAATAACGAAACAGGACACATTCTTGATAAGACATAAGTTTAAGAATCACTTTACCTAATATTAGTGGCTAATCTGTGTTCAGGATTATATACTTCCAGCTTTAAAAAAGTACTGGAACTTGTATACCCGGGGCAGGCATTCAGCTTCCACTGTAAAACAACAATATTAAGCAATTAAATTTACGGCTAAAAATGAGACCAAGCGATTGACTCCTTGCGGCCTACTGGCGAGAACAGCAAAATAAAGCGTTTTAGTTCGTACAAGGAAAATATGCATGTGCCGTGAAAATCGCCCGGCATATTAAAAGAACTTATAAAAAAAAAAGTTATAATGAATTGCATAATTTGATTTTGAACTTTAAACTTGATTCAAAACGAACTTGAGTACTACAGGAAGAACTGTCTTTAACAATCTTCGAAAAACATCTGCCTATGAGGCAGAAACTAAATTTGTTCTTGAGTTAGTTTGTGCTTAAACGAACTCTTATAACGTGATTTAATTAAATTTCGCGTCAAAATCCTAGTGTTAAAGCTTCGTCGACTTCTTTTTATTGAGCAGGCCGACACACACTCGTGACTGTAGTTCATCAAGACCTATACATTTTGGAGACGTTCAATATTGTCAGATACCATAATAAATGACGGAAGAGGATCAAACCATTGAGAAGTCTATAAAGTCAGACAAAAACTGGGGGCCCAGAATAATCTGAGCCTCTTCATGAGGGAAACTCATATGTTTCTGTAATTATTCAGTGCCGCGTAAGCAACTTCATAGCAGTTAAATTCAACTCATTTGTACAGTGCATTCAAATGTACCGAAGGAGTGATATTAGATTCCATTTTTTCTGGATATAACTCTCCGTAGACTTATTAGATGTTCTTCTAACTGCATCAAGCGCCATAGGTCATATTAACTGTTACAGATATTGCATGGCAGTGCTATCTAATGGAGACCACCGTTGTGGTTGACAAGACGTTTAGTTCTCGTGTTAATCAACAAGAACTGCCTGTTACAAAAATAATAATTTAACTGAAAACAAGTCTCCATCAGAGTAGTCGTGTCATTGAATTCGTTGAAACGGTGAAAAATGTGAAGTGAAATCAGTTATTTTTTGCAGTGTAAACTTGAACTCTATCTTATTTTTTACCATGGAATTGACAGGCATCCATTTTTCGCTGAGTCCTACAACGTGCTCAAGTAACGACGCCGCATTAATTTTATCTCATTGGGTGCGCGCAATTAAAAATATAATTATAGAGCTATCTCAAGCAAAGGCGGGGTAGTATTTCTGCGATAAAACAATAGTGCCAAATAATTAACTCTTTGGTTCACATTGAGTAGGTCAAGGCTTTTTTTATATAAGGAATGCATAATAGTGCCTACTAGTATTTCTAATAGATCAAGGCTAGGCGTAGTTCTGGCGGTAAAAATGTTTTTCGGGGCAGACCTGCTCAAACTGCGATGGCGCAGTGGTAACACGTTTGCCTCGGAAAAACACAGAGGTATTTTAAATTCAAAGCTAGATGTAGACAGACTTGGTTGCCAGCTGGAAGGAGCCAGTGGTGTGAAGCAAAGCTTAATAGCTGTATCGGATTTTTGAGGACTTGAAGCATTTGAAGACGCTTTTCGCCAATAGCTCTAAGTAGCTTACTTTTACTTTCGTTTTGGCCAACTCCTGTTGCACGTTTTTCAAGACATGTTGCAGGATTGCTAAGGCTATTAAGGAGACTTAGAAAAAAAAACATTAAATAGAAAAAAATAATTTTAATTCTCTTTTACAAGCAGTTTAATCTTTACCAATGTTTGCTTTCTTTTATCCAATTTGTAGAGCGGTTATTTTGTGGATTTACCCAAAATAGCTTACCATATTTCCGGGGCATCAAATGTAATTCAAAGTATATCTCAATTCAAATTAACAAAAGAAGACTTAGCTTTTTTTTTTGTACAGAAGCTACACATATGCGCAGCACAAAATTGCGTCTATTTGCTACGAAGTCAACTATAAGCTTGCTAAACTCAATAAACAAAGGCTTCAGTTTTATTTAACGAACAGATATAATTTATTTTCAACATATTTGACAACACATTTCTCACAAGTATAGCTTTTCATAATGCCGCTGGGCGAAGCTTTACGTCAAACTGCCTAAAGATAGCTCTAAGTACATACTATCGATAGCAGTTACTTTTTTAAAATTATATTCATCTAATATCATCACATGAAACATATGAACTTTTACCACCATCACCAAATGGGACGTAGATTTCATTGACAGTATACAAATCAAATATTAACTCCCAAAAAATGTCAATAAAGGCACACGTTGACATCTCAGTGACTTGATGCAAGCAAGTAATCGATTTTTTCGCCTTGGTTCATAGTTTGCTACAATGGAAGTTGTGAAGTTTATGATGGATAAAGAGCTTTCAACGTTCGCCAGCAGCACGACACGTATGACATGGGTTTTGTCATAGAAAAATCGTGTATATATAGAAACTAAGCGAAATATCAGATTGAATAAAACAAACGTGTTGGGTTGACATCAAAAGTAATCTCATTAGTCATCGACAGTAAATTTTGTTCATTGTATTTAGTTACCCTCAATCCTCTTCTTGTCGTGGCCACACTTTGATCTAGTTTTACTCAAATAAATGCATAGATATAACATTTATAGAACAATGATATGCCACGATGTTTTCATGTGATCCATTTATGTATAGATCAGGTCAGGGCAACATTCGCGAGGCATCGCTTATGTAATACGGATCAACTTTTGTTTGACAGATACAATTCCTGGTGCTGTCTCAAAAGTGCGTAGTACAAATATAAATAGGCGTTTAAGTTATTTTGAGAATAAACACTTGTGCTATTAATGCCAATTTCAAGCTGTTTTTCCAATAAGTAGCATATATTGCGATTTCTGCACACAACCCAACAAATTGTTATCCATTATGCTGTGACTTGTCAAATCTTGCCGTTTTTAACGAATTTTTGTACGTTTCTGGGCGACGTAACTTAAATTGTTGCAGCTAGAGATTACGTATTATGGCGGAATATCATAAGTTATTTCAAAAAAAGAGGTGGCCAAATTATTCATACCCTCAAAGCTGCTGTGGCAATGCGGCAAACGCTCATCCAATAATCTTAATCTGTGCGTAGCCTACAAGGCGCTGTTGATCGGGCTCAGGCCATGCATCAGAGGGTGCCAGAGGGAACACAATTGACTTCCCCTGTTGAGGGTCCTCTACCAATTTCTGGAGGCTTTGCAATACAACATCTTGATCCTGATCAGGAACCAGGCCTGCGCCAACCAATTCAGCTGCTAATTCTTGAGGGCTGTCACGCGACTTGAGAAATTGGAATTTAATATCATTTAACTCCTTTCGTTTGTTACGAATCCGAAGAGCAAGATTGAGTTCGGCTTCATCATTGACAACAATTTTTGGCACGTCGACTACAGTGTGCTCCGTTTGTTCAGGAATTTGCTTTTTCTGAAATCAACAATAAAGACGTATAATAAATAAAAGTGTCTTTCTTAACTCGATAAAAAGGTTATCCTCCAATTTCTTGTACACTGCATCTAAGTACAAAATCGTGTTAACCTGAAAATTGAGTACAACAGGTTGTAAAGCCTGGAGTGGTGCAATGCAGAAGTAATAGAAAGCAAATTGAGGGGACATTGTTCGGTTGTGCTTTTTTCGTTAAAAGAGGCCAATCATTATCAGTTAAACACACCCTTTTGCCATTGCCGCTTTCTTGTGTTGTCTTATTGAGGCTGCTATTATTGATGCCGGCGGCGGTTGCGATCTGCCTCGCAGCGGCTCGGTCGGCGCGACGTCTTTCTATAGTCGCATGATCCCTAAGACGCGCGTGCTCGCTTTCTTCGTCCGATGACGAGGTGTTTTCTCGATTAGCCATTTCAATGGCCTTCTGCCTAAGAGCTTTTTCTTCCGGAGAAGCGACATGCAATGGTGTGTCACTGTCGTCGGAATCTTCCGAATCTCCTTCAGTAATGTCCTCAATTTCCTCTTCTTCGGACCAGACCCAATCACCTGTGTCAGGATTCACGGAGCCCCGTCTATGGCTTCTACACATTTAAACAGCGATAACAATACATCATTGTAGGTTTCGAAATGTATGCATATGAAGGTTAACTAAGCTTGATTAAAGCTTGCTTCATAAGTAAATAATTATCAAGCTAATGCGACAACGTGGATATTATATGTTGGCTATATACATTCATATTGGTTAAACTCAATTGGTCGGGTCGATGAATAATAATAGCAGTCTGTTTGTAACGTTTTTATAAGAAAAAGGAAGCGGCCTAAACCGTTGAAGAACGTACGCGTACTTGAGGGCAAATGCTTCACTGCCTCGGCGTGATCTTCGTAGCTTTTGTGCTCGCTGGTTCATACCGGGGGTGCAGAGAAGCAGCGCTTGCGTTAGGTATCGCTTGTCCTTAGCCTTCTTGAAAAACGGATGACGTAGTAATTCAGACGCGGTCGGCCGCTTGTCCGGGTCCTTCTGCAGACAATCAGTGATCATTTTTCGGATTGTCTTGCCATACGTCTGTGGACAAATAAAGAATCCATCTCTAGTGGGCATGTGTACATAAACTTGTTGCCCTTCAAACAGTCCTTTTGGCTACAACTACAGCTTGTGAACCTGGCAAAGGTTTGAGCACATGAATGATTGTACTTACCTTATATTGGTCTTTATCTGAAGCGATAGTGTCGAGACTCGGTGGATCGTTTTGTAAGGTGAGCATAAGAACCTTCATTGGCGGGTATTTGGCGTAAGGAGCGGAGCCAGTGATGAGTTCGAGCGCGGTTATACCTACGCTCCAGATATCCGCTTTATGGTCATATCCCGTAACTTGTTCCATAACTTCAGGTGCCATCCAACATGGAGTACCCACAAACGTGTGTCGAGATTTCGTGCGGCAGAATGAATCAGTATTAATCCATGCAGATACACCGAAGTCTGAAAACGCATAACTTATTTCTTTAATAACATCTAGATCGACATACAACCTATAATCAGAGGCCAGTGTATATTATAAATGCAATATTTTTCTCATCAAATAAACAGTAAGTTGAAACAAGCACAAATAATTAGACAATCCTGAATAAATTTTCCTATCTACGCTTTGCGCAACCAATACTGTTTAACAAGAAACAAAGTCCCACTCACCGGCAATTTGTACGGTGCCATCCTCACCTAGCAGGATATTGCCAGCCTTGATGTCTCGGTGGATTTGTCCGTTATGATGGAAGTACTCGAGGCCTTTCAGTACTTCGCGAAGTACAGTGGCAATGGTAGCTTCGTCGAACACTCCATGTGTGCAGTCCTCAGCCTTCATTTGATGCTGCAAACCCAATAAAACCCGCAGCTCGACATTAGACATTTAGAAATATGTCAGCGATTTAAAAACCTGATCATATTTTCAACGATCATTCAGTAAGTTACGGCAAAATACACGCAGAGCACAACAATGGCAAGATGCCAAAATCCAGTTTTCCTAACAAGATTTAACGACTGTCGATATTCTGCATGTGGATTTGTGTTTTACCTTGATGATATCGAGAAGACTGCCGCCAGCTAAAAGCTTGATCACTAGCCATAGTTCATCGCCTACAACGAATGAGGTATAGTAAGAAACAACATTGGGATGACTGCACGCTCGCATTGCTTGGATCTCTTTCAACAGTTCGTCCATTGAGGTGTTGCATTTCTCGAGGTTAATACGCTTAATCGCACATCGCTCACCCCGAGGCCGACAGAAGGCCGCGTGCACAACGGCGGTAGCTCCAATGCCTGTAACGAAAGGAGATTCTAGGTGTAATTAGTGAACGTAAAATAGAGCCCACATGAGATATTGCCCAACCAGATAGTCTTAGACGTTACGCGTGTAAAAAAGTCGATCGAAGATTATTTCAGTGCAGACAGCAAAGCCTTGGACGGTCAATTAATTATTATAATTAACTGTAACATTGCATACGGAATGTGTTACATCTAAATCTTAAAGGCTTTTAGTGACCATGTGTCTGTCGTGAATGGGACAAACGATAAACGAATTTCTGGCTTGCGTCTAACTTGTGTTATACAGAGAACTTCGGAAGTTAAATAATCATAACTATGGTGTATTCGCCCGATGAAAATGAATACAAGTGCGATAATACGACGAAAGTATGGCGAAACCTTAAATTCGACTCTTTTTATCCCACCGACAATTAAACTTTAGCTTAGATGTCAAGGTTAACGCGCTCATCGTGACAACGGTAATTGATCAGTACGAGTTACTATAATAATTCGAATACTTTATTCAAATTTGAGCAAGTAAATATCCCAGAACTTCACGTAACTTCTTTGCCTAAAATAAATAATGAGGGATCTTATTATTATGCAGACGGTATCCGTATATATTGAAAAATGTATGATGAATTCGAGTATTTACTAGATTTCATGTTTCCAAAATCTAGCGGGCACCGTTACATAACATGCTTTTGTTTTCTCATTCCTGTTTGGTAATCACACGCCAGCTCAGTTTCAAAGGTATCATATAATTGTATGGTGTCTCAGAACGTTTGTTTCTTACACAGGATTCGTGTTAGTCAACCAGTCAGAAATGGCAGTGAAGGTGTTGCCTTTGAGTGTCCACCTGGAAGTAAGCATGTAAAGAAGTAACGTACAGATGTGGTTCTTTGAGCTATAGGTGCTTTGTCGACGATGCAAAGCGACCTCATTCAAGGTCGCCGCTCTACTGGCCAGCTAGCGGCCAAACAATACGCCTAGAGCTTGTGCACAAAAATAAGTTTTCCTATACTCACTGAGTTTGAACATGACGTCGCGTCGGCACAGAAACGATATACGTAAAAGTACATTAGAAAAGTATCATGCGACCATATACCTGCCGCATTATAGTAGAGAGAAGGGTGCAGTTGTCGATACCTTGAGATCAATTTCTGAGTTATACAACGTGCGTGACTGAACACTGGGAATATTGGACCGAAGCTGATATCGAAATTATTCAAATTTATGAGTGAGTGAAATGGCGCATGTGACGACCTAACAGGCCGGTCTAGCCATTTTACTCAGCAGTTCCTTTTCACGTGGACTGCTCTATGAACTTTCCTATTTGTTGAGCTGAGTGCTATCTGTTCACAGACGTAAGTAATTGAAACCATATCTTGTTTTTGAGTTTCTTCAATAGACCTCGCTGCTAGATGCATAATTCTTCAAAAATTATAATAACGTCACTTTGTTTTGGAATGGTAAGGAAGTGTACTTAACATTTCACCTTATTAGGAACCAGAAGTTAAATAGTTATCAGTTAGGTTTATAATTTTCAATTTGTAATGACGCGGAGCGTTGTCTGATCGAATCTTCCTCGACAAATCACTGCCGATGGCATTTTATTCTAGGGTAGTCCCCCCTTCCTTTCTTCAAAATGTCATAATGGCATATGATTATTAAACATGCCTAGTTAGTTCGCCATAAGATTGGGCATGCATATAATTAGCGTTAATAACATACTTAGATATAGTAAGCGTGGACGGTTTTCAATGAAAAGCGTCTGCGGATGACACTTCTAGAGTACAGTATTTTCTCTCGTTCTTGCAGTTGATATTATAGCGCTGAACGCGGTACCAGGCGAATGCACAGGTAACCGGTTGAAGGTGAACTTATAGCACGAGATGATTGAATCTCCTGGATATATTACATTGATAAAATGAACATATCTATGGTTTACAGCATAGTCCATAAAGATCGCCGGCGTGTCAAAAAAAAACTAAAACGGAGGTGACGTATTTTATTGGGCGGTAACCGCAGCGTGCAGCCAGCTTTGAGAGGTTATCTATAGCCGATTAACGTGCCTACGCTTAAGATATCACTTTCTATAATAACACTGCTACTACACGATATCCAATAAACTTTGAAACATCGGTGGATATTATGAAGCGCCATTTATTGCAACGAAGCTGCACCTGGGTAACAGCTAATAGTACATGTCCTTTAGGCAATAGCCAGGCGCTTGGTATACTGTGAACGTCTACGTAAGACCCACGCAGGTGATAGTAGGATAACAATTCGTGTAACAACTAGTTCGGACAATGCGGTAAGCGAAAAAAATCTCGACGAATTCGAGATGGCGACATGCCAGTATCATTTGTGCCTATTCTGTAAATTGATGGAAAAAGCCCGTCGAGTTCACAGAGTAAGAAGCGCCAGATTCCTGTCTTGCCTATCAGCATCTGCTGTAAACGACAATCACCTGGGAGTATACAAAACCATTTAGGGACAACCAACACTGACTCAATACGCTCCTCACTTCTGGCTGCGTATACAGATTAATTAATTGCAATGCAGATTAAATATATCACCCAATATCTCAAGTCACATTGTGTTTTGCTCTTTGTAGTATTCTTATCCACATTGTCTCGTTTGTCCTGCACTCAATGGCACGCGCGTATATTCTGTCGTACTGGGGTTTGCTTTTCATGTCAGACTTTACGACGTTGATCGCTGCACGTCATTGACATACTATAGCTGCCCGATAATTTGGCTTTGTCGAGCTCCCGGCTCTGTTCATCACAAAAAAAGGTGCGAGGTAATTTGGGTCCAAAACGTATTGTGGCATCCTTTAGAGAAAGAACAGTGCCAGTCGGTGGGAATCATAACAATCGCTTGGTCACGCATATCATAATCAGCAGGTGACTCGCACCATTATCAAATCCGACATTTCGACAGCGCAGTGGCCCATGTGAAACTATCCATGTCGAGAACCGTTAGCCCACTGGGTCGTGTTGAACAGCTCGTTTCTTTAGCGGGTCATTTTTGCACCTCTGACCAAGAAGGTTTCATCGTAACTGTGTCGAGACATTGTAACCAGCTAGTGAGTCGGCGACGCCGCTTGAACCAAAAGAGTCTCCAGAAGCTGAGGAAACTGACAGTGAAAAATTTCGAAACCAAGACATAAGCAAGCTTTAAGGGTGTTCGACGACGCTAGTGGATCATGCTAAAAGCATATACACAAGCTCGTATGAGTAGCTCGTCGCCGGAAACAACTATTTTTCATTCACAATATATATTAGATTCAAATGAAAACTGACGCAAATAGCTTTCACTAGCCGTTCGACATGGGTAAATGCTATTTTTGATTTGCGAGGTTTTCAAGTTTTGAAGGCAAATAGCTCCGAATGTAATAGCTTTCAGAGATACATGAAGCGTATAAACATGTTAAATTGCAATATTTTCTAAATTTTTTCCTGTTATAAAGCTTAATCAAGTTCACAGATCATAGGCCTCCTAAAACTGAAATGTGCTCCTGATCCTCAGCGGCGTTGATTTACGTACCAATAATCTCGCCGAGTTCGTAGGCATCTTTATCAGCGGGCCAAGCTTCGCGGGTCCGTCTCACTCGATCTCGTTCATTGCGCTCCTCACGCTCACGTTTGTCAATACGTTCCCGTTCAACACGGTCGCGGTCCTGTTTTTCTTGTTTGTCCTGTTTTTCTTTGTGTTGGTGCAAAAGAGCTGCCGTGGCTGTGAGAAGTTTGTTCACCGAATTGTTACCACCGGAGCCATCCTCGCACTGACCACCCTTCACTTCCCTGTAGTTAGGTCACAAATGCACAAGAAACAGAGGACCAAGAAAAAAATGAGAAAAAATCCGCTGCCACGGAAGTTAGGTGCGATGTAACTATGTATTAGAAAGTGAAATCTAAGTTTGAGAAGTACGAGCTTAGAAAAGTATGTAAGGCCTGCTTGCGAAGACTGCGCATCTTGACAGGTCGGTGTATCCGCATTACCACGACTCAAAATCATACTATTGAAGTATATTTTGACTGCTTCTAGTATCGTCATCTAAAACGGTCAGGTTGGAAAGCTAATGTGGCTTAGAATATCAAGATAGAACTTTGGTGAAAAGTGCAAAACGCATAAATGCGACAAACAAATGTTCCGCTTACATGCAATATCTACGCGAAATAATTAAAAAAAAAAAAAAAAAAAAAAAACTTAGTCCCTACGTAACTTCTAGTGGACTCATAATATCTAGCCTTGGCGGATAATGAAAATGCCCTTGAAAATGAAGAATGCCCGTTTCCTAAGTAACTTAAGATTGAATGTGAAAAGTGTTTTGAGGGTATGGCCAGCGAGCAAACTGTCAGTTTAACAAGATAGAAATCCTAGTAGCTGAACTAGTCAGCTAGAGCTAAGTATCTCGTGGCGCCAGACTTCTGCTGCACAGAACGAACGTGGAACCTCTTGACCAGGGCACGCTCTAATGGGTCGGAACTGGTGCTACCGTTGCGCTAACTCTCTGTTTGGATAAACATGGTGGGGCGTTGTTTAACAATTAGAACGTTCCTGTTTTGAACGTAAATTGCTACAGTCGATTCCATATACCAAAAATAAGCCGTACTCAATGTACGAAGGTTTGTCAAATACAAATACTTATTATAGAAACAACTTCGAAATGCAGGATTATCTATGTAGGATGTGACGCTTTGCTAGAGGGATTCAGAAGACTTGCATTATCCACAACCCACCAGATATGGCAAGCAGAATTTAGTGGTGTATCTAGTCAGAGCTACGTTGCATTAGTATACAGTTGAAATTAGTGGGTTAAATACCTGTACGCAAACCTAGGATGCATTCAAGGCATAGAAGTGCCGTGTAGCAATAATAACAACAAGGTAAAGGTTTAGTCTACAGTGGCGGCTTAAAATCCAAAGGCGTGATGAGTAGGCGATTGCAGTATGTACTCTCCAAGATTATAAACAATGAAACGCCTCTCTATTTAAACAAAGCCCCCGTTATGGTAAAAATATGACCTAAGTCAAGCGATCTCACAAGTCAACCACTTTACGTGTTTGCCCGATACAGGTACGACGCAGTATTTTATTATACGATATTACGTTTGACAAAACGTTACAGATCTCATCGTAATATTGCTTTATTCCGCTCTATAACTTGGCCAATAAAAAAATAACTGTCAATTTTACGCATTTCAAAGACTTCGTCGGCGAAATATACCTTGCAACTACTAGGTTGTCCTTTAATGGAAAAAAACTTTGAATGCATAACGGATTTTGGCATAATCCTTCTAGAAAGACGCTTTATACGGTCTAAACATTAGTAGGGTTTTCACGAAATTACTGCGATGCCTTTATAACAGAAGGCGAGGTATATTAACGACTGCTTTGAAGAGGCCCTTGAGAGACATTGTTTGAGTATACTTCATATCGCGGTTACCTAAATAGAAGTGTCAAATTATAAGTGGGTGCCAATGTTATTAGAGGTTTAAACATCTCTCCCACGAGTATGTGGATTATAGATCACTGTAGATAGCCTGCAGATGTTGTGCTTTGTCAAACGACCGAGGCCTAAATAACTGGACAGAAACGGCATTTTTCTCAAAGAATACGCAGTGGGCAACACTAAAAATGTTGACAAAAAAGCCGGCAGTAACCCTTCTCTAAGCAAAAAAAATTACACTTGATGTAGGTACAAAAAGCAATTAAAATTATGAGTCAATGCGTTTTCTTCTGACAGTCCCCCGTGCTCCATTTTGAGAAACATTGCGTTGTTAATCTCATAAGGAAAGCCTTCGACGAAACTAATGATGAATGGTCGGCGTCTAACGGAAAAAAATCGCATACAGGTACTTATCGTTTCACAGAAATAAAGTTTGGAAACATTTATGTTTCAAGGACGCGGTGCAGTTCACGTAACGGTATGCTATAGTAATTTGTCTGCGAGCTAAATTTGAACCAATCCCTTATCAAAGGTTATAGATAAATCGAAATCTAAAATATGCGGTCTCAGCAATATGTTCTCAAATGCTGGAAGGAAGGTATTTAACGGAACATATTACATAATATAAAACTGAATATATAATAATAATAATAAATGATCTCTTCTGGAAAATAGACGTAGGTGAATGTTTATGGAAACGTATTTGAAAACAAAAAAATACCGAAGTGCATTCTAATGAAAAATTTCTAGATTATATATATATATATATATAATTATTTTTAACGACACGTTAAAAAAGTTTCTAAGGACCAAAAGCTATTAAGTACCATAGGAACAAATTCAAGTACGCTGCACACCGTAAGTCGAGTTTACGCCGAAATGTTTTGTAATTCAGTTGCCTTTGCTTTGGTAGAGGAAACTTCTGCAATTTTCATCATTGAAGAAAAAAGAAAAATTACAGCAAAAAAAAATTCTGTCGAGACAATGTTTGCAAACCTAGGTGTCGACACACCATATGGCCATAAGCTCGTGACGTAGAAAAGTTCATTTAATCTGGCCACGTTACTTTTAGGATTTTCGTATTGAAATCAGCTGAAAGCTATATCAACGTCTGACAAGGGAAACCCAAGCAGGCCTATCATCTTTGGTGAGTTGTCAAAGCTACGTAAGGTTCACGGCGAGCAGAAGGTCGAACAAGTAAAAGCTATTGTTACATAGATATTCTAGACAATGGTGGAGTATGTAATGCCTGACAATTTTACCTGTTTGCTTTACGAACCAGATTCTGTTGATAAAATTCGTCGTGAACAAACGTCCGAAGCGGCAGAAAGTAATTTTTTATAACTTCAAGTACCATAGCAATCATTTTGTAAGTTCATTTACTTTATTATACTTAAGTTTTATTTATCTATTCGGTGATATTATTGTACAGCGACTGAAGAAATATGTTAAAAAAAACAGTCTGTCTCGCTGAATAAGACTGTGCATAATAGCACCACCCAAGCGTATTACTGAATGGAGCTATAGGCAAATAAGTACCAAACTATACAAATAAATATAATAAAGTGTGTCGTCTAGAGTTGTTTCGGCAAGTATCTTCTATTTCGACGTTAGTATTATATACATCGTAATAAAATAATTTAGTAACGAAATTCGCCTTGTTAGATGACCATACATGTACCCGGACGTACAAACATCGTAAGTAATAGAAACTTTACGACGCTTTGTGGAAAGAAAAAAAGTTTGCTTTAATCAATGGCATACAATGACACGCATTATCTATATGATTATACGAATACAACTATGGTGGCTCGAAAATGCACATGTTAATTTATCGCGGGAGACCTGCACCCGTTATCAGTGATTTTCTCGATGATAAGAGTCACATATCGACGAGAGCCTTCCACAAATACATGCCTTAGTGAAACTAGTCCACATCACATCGTTTGCGGCGGTCATTTTTCTTTCCATTTGTTTTCTCTTCTTGTAAACATACAATATTGAGGTATGTTCATTGTGTCTAAATTCCACTATACTGCAAATGTGTACAGCTATGCTTAGACTTAGCACAAAATATGATCCTGCCAAGTTCCAAATGAACTGGGCAAGCGAAAGGTGTGAACAAGAGGGATTTGGTCCGAAAATGGCAACAAATACCTTAATTCTAGTTGACGTAACGTGTTGATATGTTTGAGGTATTCGGTTAAGCAGCTCGTAATTACGTAAGTGAACCGTGCCTGGAGCCATACATTTACAACTGGTCCCGATAACTTGAGATTTTCAAGATATCATTCCAATCTAGGCGCAGAAAAGTAAGGACAGAACTACCAAACGAACAGCTTTCGTTGTCTACTCAGAGTACTTTATGGTAAGGCCAACGTTAAGGACTTGAAAAGGATCAAGGAGATCATTCCGGTGCTCAAAATGCAGTTTAGACTAATAATAGTATTGAAAAGTAACTTGAGTGGTTCCGGACTTTCTTCCAGTGATGTTAAGAGATGGCGTTGAGATCTGCAGTGTCGGCACGTTCATTTACCTTACCTTAAAAAGAAACTTGTAATGTCCGCCATTGTTTAAATTGTAGGAAAGGGAGAGAAGCTACCAGGCCTGAGGAGACGATCAAAATATATTAGAAACAAAACTGACCCCCAAAACTGCTTCCCAAGAAACGCTTCTTGTTAAGAAATATGAAAGCGCAGCCTCTCTTTTAATATTTACTTGGAATGAGCTCTTTAATAAAGAGCTACAAAGCCATTGGCAATATCCTCAGCAGGCTGCCTGTGAGAAAAAGACATTTACAAAAGGTTTATTTATCATGGTCAAGCCGGTCGGCAGCTTAGGAACATTCAAAAATGTACCGATCGCTGCGTTACCACCCGTCGTGAATAATCTTATATGCTCATTTATCTCTGTTGATTAGGCTGAACGACAGCAGTGTCTTTTGAGGAAAGACCAGGCAAAGGTGTCTAATGAAGACAATAGCTTCTAAACGTGCACATTTAAAAAACCCGGGAAAGAAGAACATTGTCGCAAGCGAATGCTGAAAGTTAGAATTACTTTGTTCTCGTTAACAGTAGTTGCAAGAACAAATTAAAGATGGACGTTATTAACCTATAGAAAATGTTTATAAATGTGACTTTGGATATGTAATCGCGCCTACTTCTCGCTAGGCGAAAGCTCACTGAGACCACATATTGTATTATCAACCCTTGCAGTTGGACGGTCCACTTAGACGCAGACTATTGCTATGTTCTTACAAAAGCCTAGATGGTGTTCTTTGTTCGATACTAACAACATCTGTCAGCACAGAACTTAAGCATTATTTTACTCTACTGCCTCCATCGAAGGCAATATTTAGATGTAACGTTTTTACGATAATAACATTGTGATACGCATAGACGCGTAGTCTATGATTTAAGAATATGTAACTATTGAATCCACGCTAGCAAGCGACCAGGCGGAATGGATCTAGGAAAGAGATTTTTACAGCTCAGTCTGTCAAAATATCGGTATTGTGTTACCCTCTTATCGATATACGGCTATTCCGCTCTTCTATTGTTAGTATCGCAGTAGTTTTACATCAGAAACGTATTGATTTACGTTACCTATTTCGTGACTGCAAACCATGTGTAGGACTCCTAGCTAATTGTGCACATGGCTCACGTCTGACAACCATATCGCAGCTGTTGTTTATTTCCCAAAGCGACGGCTCCTACGTTTCGATACATATTGCGCTACGTAGTAAGTACTCGAAAATAAGATCTTGCGTATTCAGTGGCTTCAGGTTTTCGTTGCTTTTCGATGCTGGTCGAAAAGTAAACAAATTTGCTACTTATCATCGGCGTCTGTTTAACTGGTAGGGGCCTTTTTATTTTTTAAGGAGATTTAGGGCCATGGGTCTTCTTTTCTCGCTGTCGAAGAGAACTCTCGTCTCCACTCGCGCTTGTGCACCCGCTAGGTGACACACACACAGATATTCAACTAAAAGAACTGCAGCTGCTTACCGTCTCCTATCTAAACGGTAAAATTTAAATAGCAGATGTTAGTTGGTGTGTCTGATCATTGGATTAACTCTTTTTTTTTTGCATTTAGCGTATACCCGGGCACACCGAAAACGCCGTTCGTCGATGGGTCGGGGAAGGCGGCCAAAATGCGTGCTCGAAATGCCATTTCAGTATATGCATGCGTCATAAATTTTGACAGGCCATGACTCTTGTGCTAATCGCGTACATAAAAGGTTTGCTCAAAAGGAACCCTTATTAAACAACGACCAGAATTCATATGGGCGTGCGCTTGGAATCTATCAATAAGCAATGATCGCCTCTGCTCATCTCTTGACCGATTAACAAAACAAAATTTAGATTTGATAGGAAAGCCAAAAAAAAACTATCTGTCGGGATAGTACTTATTATGAAAGGTTGCAAAGTTATAAACAAACACGAGTATTCCCTTTTCGCTTCCCGTAATCGGCATTAACTAATGGAAGACTTCGATCATATTCCCAGGATATCGCGGTCAATTAAGGTTCCCTAACAATCTATCTATATTCTAATTAATTAAACCCAAACTTATAATTCGGAAGAAAAAATTCGAATGTTGCTGTCAGATTGCGCATTTTCAGATTAAGTTTACCTTCGGAAATGAACTCGGTCAATAATTCGGGTCATCTGCGTCAGTGTCTCAGTGGCGCGTCCAAAGAATGATTGAATATAGGAGAAAAAGTTGTTTCACGGCACAACAGATGTTCTCTTGCTACTCAATGAAGTTTGAACAGGCGAAGACGAAAGCAAAGGGCTATAATACCGTTAGAGATTAACTTTAAATCCAACTAAATTTAAGCCTTGATGCACTTGTTCACTCCGAGCTGACTTCGCCGTTCGCTCTGCACAGAGGCAAACGAAGCATTTACCGCATGTTTCACGACGCTCTTCAACGAACTCCGGTGCTCCGGATCACACAGAGACACCTTATACAAACACCTAGGTATTCACCTGAGCGGCCGAGTCCTCACGAGTTTGGTGCTGAACTCCACGCTCCGTGGCCGTTCCAGCTTGGCGTCTAAGGAGCCGCCTCGCTACTCAGCTGCTACGACGAACGCAGCAGTGGTACAAGAAGCGAAATAAAATACGCAAGTCGTCCTTCGACACTAGGTATAACACTTGAAGCACTGTCTATCTAACCAACAAAACACCCTGCGCTGAGCGGCTGTCGATTGTTAATGATCTGCTTCCTAACTCTCGTTTTACCGTCTGTACAAGCACTGAAGCCCGCGTTACTCAACGAAAGCTCACTTCTTTCGGATGTGATACGTTTAACGACGCAGTATGTCAGTCAAGGCTAGCTGATGCGAAAATATAGCACCGTTAGTCTCGTAGCAGCGGTTAAAAGACCTAGTCGGCACTTGTATTGTAGAATGATTGTAGTTGTAATTATTGCTCACTTTTTTCTGCTTGTCCTCGATCTAGAAGAAGAGTTTGCCCAAGAACGACAAAAGGTAGGCCCTTACGTTACCCTGCTCGTCAGCGTCAACAGGGTCTGCTGCCACGACGTGTTGAGGCGGCTAACCATTACATGCGACTGTAACACACACGACTAACTGCCGTGTAGCGCGATAGCGTTACTAGCAGAAGCGGCACCCAGCAACTAGACCTGGTTGGCTTTAGGAGAGAGACGCTGTTGCACGTTCGTCGTCGCTTGTAGCGGCTTTCGCCTTTTACAGCGTTTCATTAGCAGCTCGATCCGATGCGGTTCTTTACAGTGGATGCGCTGCCGACATCCACATGAGCTTCGAGATGAGGAGTGTGCTGCTGCTCGGGAAACCACGTGAAGAAGTTACCAGCACCTTCCTCCGCGTTGCCATCGACCGCCATCCATTTCGCTTTCCTCTGGGGCGCGGCGATCCCCTACGGCTGTTGCCGCTAACGCCGCGGCCGAAACGCAACAGGAGAAAGGGCATTTTGTCGGCAGACGGAGATTCACGACGGATAGGCCGGGTATCCCGCTACTGCTGCTCCTAGGACGCTTCTCGTTGCCGATGATGCTGCTGCTGCTGCTGCGGCTGCGGCTGATGATGATGACGATGGTAGTGACGATCGTGATGATGATGACGAGGAGGAGGACCGCCGGGCTACCTGTCTGGTCACCATCGCCACGGCCGCTGCACTTCCTATGTCTTTAGTTTTTGGATATAGACACAAACAGATTCATTTTGTAATCGTCGCCATTTTACCAATGCTGCTACTGCTTCTGCTGCGGTTACAAGTACTCACTGCCGCCAGTTATAGAGACACCGTAATATGCGTGTATGTCGTACAACAGTGCAGCCAGTCAGTTCGGTGTTCTCACGCGCGACTCCTGGGCGCCTAGGGGAGGAGGCCGCTGGCTCGAGAGCGATGGTTGTCGCCAGTAGGCGACGTGCGCAACGATGGTGTCGGTGCATACGCTTCCCGCGCCATGGTACGTCATAGGCGCCACTCAGACGTCTGCGTTGTCTTTTTTCTTCTGTCGGCGTCCCTCGATCTTTTCATCCTCCTGCAACTCCACTAATCTCCGCCCAGTGACTCTGACGATTTGTCTGCTTCTTCTGGAGTTATGTGGGTATAGTCGCCAGTAACGAAAGCAGCAGTCATTGAAGAGGTCTCCATATTGTCGCGTGGACGAGTCGCAAGCAAAAAGGCGATATGGACAGTGACACATGGACCGTAGCGGATAGATGGATATGTCGACAACGTGGATATTGTAGACGATGAAGAAAACGTACAGGGAGAAAAATTAGAACTCGACAAGATTGTTCGGGCCGAATCGCAATGAGCGAGAACAGCGCGTCGAAAACGAAAAAAACCGCCAGCGTACGGACATGGAAGAACTGCGGGCTGGATGAGTCTGCAATTGACAATGTAAAATGTCAACAGAGCGATGCAACAAAGGCAATCAAGAATCAGATGAAGCTCTATTTTGATTCGAACCTTCCAAGAACATCCGTCATCTTTCACTACTCACAAAAAATGCAAGTAGATAAAATTATTTTATGCTCAGTGCAGACAAGGAAGGTACGCTAGCTGAAGTCAAATTGAGGATACCATCCACAGACGAATATTCATATACACAAATAGACAACTGTAGATATATTGCATCCTGTGTGAAGTGAGGGCCGTATGGTCAGGACTAGGTCATTTTAGATGTAAAGATCTTCGAGAAACAAAAATTAAATTAAATAAACGAAGGATATAATGAAATGCACGGTTGATAACCGACGAGCATACAGACAGTTGTACGTTCATGTAGAGATGCATGTAAAACGCAAGGGTGCAACACCTTAAATTAGCCTTTTTCGTTAAAACCATCGAGAATTGCAAAAGTTGAAAACTTGGGGACGCCTATGTGTTTGCCACGAACAAAGTGTTTGTACTTACTAAGTACTAAGCTGCTAAGCATTTTTGGTATTTTTCCAGGGCTAGTGCTATAATAATAATAATAATAATATTTCCGTCTATAGCACAAAATCGCCAATTTTTTCGAAGTCTATCCAGAGTTACAATTTCCAGTGCAACATAAACGTCGTTCGTATTAATGGTAAAGTAGTAATGGGTTCAATGGAACAATCTCCGGTCTAGCGTATACAAAACCATGGTAAGCTATTTATGCAAGCTCCATAATATTCTAAAATGATTCATAGTGAGTAAAAACTAGAATCTGGGATCTCGCTTTCCGCAGATTGGGTGCCCAGTCAACTCACTTGATTATGGCAGCTCTCTAGCCGAATCAGGACTTTGTAATGTCTTTGTTTCGCTCGTTTCTCTTCAACGTGCGTGTTACCAGTTGCTGTTGTTGTTCCCAGGAGACGCGGTAATACATCGATCAAAAGGGTCGAAGATCCACAACTCCTTGTATTTAGTCAGTCAGAAAAAGGCCCGAGGCTTTCCAAGCCAGATCGTGGTTAACACCACAAATAACCTATGTATGTATCGTTGACAGAAGGAGTTTCTGGTTGTCATTGTATCACTAAGAATAGCGATAGATCTCTCAACTACTTCATATCGAATCGCCTTCGTTAAAAATGCCTTATAAAGCACCAGTTTGCTTGCGCGACTGCTGTGTATCTATTTAACTTATATATAACTGTGTTCCTCAAATAATACTGCATTCGCTATAAAATCTGTATCCATAAATTCTACCACCATCGTAGGACCCTCGAAGCAGACAATCACTATCATAGTGCATAATCGTTAGTGCGAAGCAGGACTCAATGTGTCAAATAGTGCAATATTATTACCGAACGTTCTCTGTGCGGCCTTATCAATGAACGTCCCTTATTCTAAGGTTGCAAACTGTAGCTGAAGATAATAAGACACTCCGGAGCGAAGTAACCTCTTATCGCACTGGTAGAAAGCGTTATCTCGGATTAAACACGTTGGGGGGTCCGAGACTTGAGACCTAATATACATACATTTTTATGATTGTGGATAGCTTACTTGAAGACTCACTGGCCGGTATATACGAGTGGGCGGCAAAAAGCAGGTAATAAGAACAATAGGAGATAAGAATTCGTTGAAGTTTATAGCCATTAGTAGCATAAGCATCTATTAACTACTGATGTGTGTAACTTCCGCGCCCCATCTCCGACAGGCATGTAGAGATTTCACTGCGTAAATGATCAAACCGGACTAAATATTGTGGTTGTAAGTGGTAAACTTAGGTGTAGACATTATTGCTGACAACTAGATCGGTCAGGTCAAATCTAGCTGACGTTTTCTCCCTATTCCATGCAAAAGAGTGAAGTAGTTTTGTCTAAATGAGTTTTTATGCGAAGAACGTTTGTGATGTCCATGTGGAAAGAAAGTAGCTTCAATATTACCCTGCTAGCATTTTTGGTGCTTTACTTTAGACAAATTTACTCTCACAGATATTCTTGTCACGGGCTGTAAGGTCAACAAATCCCGGGAGAGGAAAACGAACTTTGAAAAAAAAGCCAAGCAACACGTAGTGTTGTAAAAAATCAATAGGAGCGTGATCATCTATTTTTAGGGAACAGATTTCTTGCGAAATAGACAATCATGTGCCTCTTTGGCTACGGCTAAATGAACAAATTAGAAAGAGCTTATTGTTAATTAATCTGGGCTAATATTTATTGACGTCCTCTGAATATTTTAAATATATTTTTTTGATATAATAACGTGTCATTTTGATTAGACGCTGGATTAGGATAGGTGAGGTCAGTAAATATTTTAAAACCTGGCATCCTTGTCGTATGCTTCTTCCGTTAGCATTAAGAATGTAGGATTTCAGGTCATAATGACTGTAAAAGAATCGCTGCTAAAGTGATTTGTTATGCTCATTATTTTGACCGGAAATATTCTGTGTGAGCGTTCACTGACGCAGTCCCCTGAAATGTCGTTGACCCGGAAAAAAACCTATCCTCCGGTGAATTTTTGACTTTCACAGAATTTTAATAGCAGGTATATATTTTAGAATAGGACATACGTATGCTAGTTGTCATCTACCCTGGCTCAACACTGGACCATTCTCTATTTTACGCTTCAAGCATGTCAAAAGCCATTACATCAAATATAGGCCATTCAGTATCGTCCTTTCAGATATACAGAGTACGGCAGCGAGTGACGAGGTATGATCGTCGAAGTGTGAGCATATTTCCCTTTATTTACTCTATTGACGACAAACTAGTGTGTTATAAAGACCTTGTGTTAAACGGTGCGCGCCATAATGCGTAGTATTTCAGCAAGACTCAGTTTTGAAACGACGCTTGATTCCGTTAAAAATCAGATAAGCGCGAAGATTGCATGGTATGGAAAGGAGAGTCTACAAATTGTAGAATGAAACTGGACAGATAGTAGACGGTGCCCCACTGTACAACTCGCCCTGGCCAATATGTAACGTGGGTTAGAAAAATAAAAGGAGCCAATGTACAATCGTACACAAAAATCGACCAGGCACAGACCCATGGACCCTCTAAACATATATTGTTTCTCCACCCTCGCATGGATATATTCATAGCACGACAACATGGTCATCTTTGTAGTTTTAGGCTCTCATAAAGACCTTACAGTCGCCGCTTAGAAGGCGGCGAACTTTTCGTCGAAACTTATCTTGCAATCTTAACAAACTTAATAATTAGTGTTAATTCAGTTATTCCCAAGGGACTGACTGAGGTTCTCGCTACGGTGTAGAATGAAATTGACTTGCTTCGAGAATCATTTGAATAAACGGAAAGGGCTATTTGCAAACCAGGGAGTAATTATACACAACTGCAGCTGAACATACTGGTTTCATATATATATATATATATAATTCCTTTGAGGAAACCTCGCCAAGATGAGAACCGATGCGACTGATTGGCTTCGTGCGACTTCATTTTTTGGCAGGAAATTGCAGCCACTTTTTTGGCTATTTCTATTTTTATACGCAGATACGGTTCTCCAACAATCAAATATAGAAACATAATGTTTTCACTTATTGGATAACATTAAGTTAATTGCACAATGTATACACTGAGATCAACTGCCAATACACATTATCAAATTCCGGCAGCGATATACGCAAAAATGAACAAGCCTATCTTGCAAATGGCGTTTACTTAGCTAGTTTGTGGCAAAACAATAACGCTGCCATAATGTATAGCGTCTTTTTTCGCCAAGACAGCTTAAAACGGACGTATCGTAACGCCTTATGTCTTTTCAGTTAGGATGCTGTCCTGCTTAGAGAAAAATGTTTCTTAAAAATCGCGTTATGCCGCCATTGTTGCTAGCTATGTATATGTAATTTATTTTTTAATTTTTTATTAGTTATCATTTCGTAGACTACCAGTACTATCAGCTACGCTTCCCTAAAACCAAACAACGTAGTACATTGGCAATGGTACAGTGTATTTATATGCGTTCTGCGTATGAATACACGCAGCAGATGTCGTGACAGGGCGCCATCGTGGGTCGAACGCCAAAAAAACATAGGTATAAGTTTGCTAATTTCTTGTGCCCGTAATACGTTATAATTAAAACAATGCATCTAACGGTGACTGCCTAAATAGATATAGGAACATTTATGGTCATAATCAATTTGCTTTAATGTCCTATATATATATATATGTATGTATGTATGCATCAGACATCGAGTTCGCGTAAACTGGTAAAGGCCATTGGATCGTCTAAGATTTGGAACGATACGGAATGAAAGCAAGCAACCTTGAGGGTCGCACTCGTTCCCTGTGCTGTCAGGGTCTAACAGTAGCTGGCAATATGCGCAAAATATAGCGTGCGTATGAGCGCTTAGATGATACAATTGGCTAATTCTAAAGGAAATCACGATATCGATAGAAGCAACGTGGGCTGGCAATTGTAAGTTAAAGCAACTCTTACTGATTGCGGCAAAGTCCGCCAACCTCAACCGAGTTCCTTATAGGCAAAAACGATTTCGTCCTTTCATTTAGGACGTATGCTACTATGTATCAGTATATAACATCTGCCTGAACTATGTATTGTGAAGGCCTGTTTATGCTCTACACTCTAGCAACTATCCTCTATACATATAAATTGCGACTTTCAATATCCGAATCTTTGCTATAGCTAAGAAACATCGCATGTCAAGGAAAAGCGCACGTAACGGTAAACGCTGATCCTGGTAGATAAATCAAATTGGCAAATGTCTTAGCAAGTTATGCAAGGTCAACCTGCAAGCGGAACGCTCAAAGATTGTAGCAATGGAACATTGTATGACGGATAAAAGAATTAAACAGAAGACTGGTAGTTTTGCAAGTCATTGTGTTGTTTTAAACGCGTCTGCTTGATTATCTCGTAACCCTTCCTAAGATATCGTCAACGTTAGGATTTTGTGATAAAGCCGACGTGCACTTCTATTTATCAATAATTTTTAGTGCGATTAAATTTCTAGAAGAGTTAATAATGCTGAAAATGTTATTGTTAACGTAAAGAAAGCTGAAACAAATTTCAACC
This sequence comes from Varroa jacobsoni, assembly GCF_002532875.2. NCBI lineage: Eukaryota > Metazoa > Arthropoda > Arachnida > Mesostigmata > Varroidae > Varroa > Varroa jacobsoni. The sequence goes on from NW_019213390.1 coordinate 108,520, forward strand.
GCAAATTAAAAATCTACCGTGAAAAAACAGTTAGTTGAAGCATCAAGGGCGGGACATTAGAGCAAAGAGTGCATTGTTTTGACTACTCAAATGAGAGTAAACGACTGTCAAATGAGAAAACCAAAATATACCGATTCGGTCCTTACAAAACTAAAATCTATCGGCAACGGGTATTTTATGTGACAGCCCATCGACAAGAGGCCCTTGAAAACAATCACAGAAATGGTAGATAGCTAACACCTCCATAAAGGTTCTGGTGTCCTCAACCAGGTCCACACGAACTCAATAGGTGCATGATACGGCGTGCCTTATATTTATCTCTCCTATCCTGTGGTGTATATGACAGCAATAATAATGCATTTTTCTCTCATGTCAGCTTTACAAAAATGACGCATTTCGTACATACGAGCACCACTGTGGGACTCAAGCACTCTGCCAAATATAGGCGATATGCGCTCAGATCGGTGGCGCCCGGTCCCTAAATGAGGAGTCGACTGAATTACACCTGATACTGACACTTCGCTATTAAACGAAATCACTTGGCCATTTTGACTGCATTGCTTATTTTGGCGTTTTGTTACTCGCATTTTATAGGGGCCTAGCGTGCAACGATGCGAGGACATGTCAGCTGTCTTTGCCGCTTTGATACTGATGTTGCACACTTTGTACACACAACGCGAAAATGTTTGTAGCGACGTCCTTCAAATGCGGGAAAAGCTACCATAATCAAATCGATGACGAAAAGCTGCTGAATATTCACCCATATATGTATATATATGGTTTCCCGTTTGGATCTACTTTGTTGACTTGTGTTGGTTATAACAAGCCTCTGTTAACCATCAAATCACACTGGGCGTATGTAGAGAGTCTTTATCCAGTCACCTAATAGTGACAACGTTCGATGCTGAAGTGTTTTCGATTCGTATTAGATAGTATATCATGGTAGTCGAGATAGGCGCACAGAGACACGATATTACGGGCCTCGTTACATCCTTGCCGATGTTTCGTACTCGGTTCTTCCCGTAAATCCGGTGACGCATTTGAAGGCGCGCTTAACTCTTACTTAACTAACGCTAGGCAAATTCAGTGTCAACATCGCTTAGACTTCAGCGTTTCTATCGCATCATCCGGCTATCCGCAATCAATCACTGCGCGTACAGTCCATCAAGAAGTACTTTTCGTGAGAAAATCAAAGATGGACAGTGCTAAGGGGTTCGTGGGCGATAGCCTATACGGTTAAAGTAAATACAGTAGGTTTTACTATGTCCGACAAGCTATTCGATATTGCGCAGAGCGTTGATGTTAGGTTATTGAGATCTAAACTAAGATGCTATAGTATATATATTAATCTTACTTACTAAAGCATAGATACCAAGAGTTAATGAATCAGGTGAGCCGATGGTGCGTGTACGAGGTCAACGATATATGCCAAAATAGCGTTTTTTTTCCTTTACTATTGGATTCTCGACGAACAGAATAAGCTAAAACGGGATGGGAATGTGGATATAAAATGATACATAAAATAAATCGATCTTATAATGTACTCGTTGACGCACTGGCGGGCAGTGTTCGACAAAAGCTTCTGCTTATTATTTTTCCGCCATTGCTAATATAGCAACGTCAAGGGATTGACCTCCACTTCAGTCCTTGCTTTTCCGCATATGTCGATCGTGGCTGAACGTTTTCTGTGGAAAATTATAATACGACTATTCTCCTAGATATATCTTTGGCTGTGGCAATGGTAGAAACGACGACGAAATTGCGCCAGCCGCCTCAGGGTCAATTGGAAAGGGAACCAGTCTAAGTAAACTTCGTTTTCTGTTCAGCGACTACCTTTTTCGTAGGGCTTATATTGATCTCTTTTCTGTGTTTTTTTTTTTCTCCTTTTTATCGGTCAACGATGGCTCCATTAAGCTCGCTGAGTCAAAAACGCCCCAGCTCATTAAAAGCTGAAGATCTTTCTGAGTAACAAGGATCGTTATGCTAGCCTAGCTATACAGTAGGACCGTGATTGTCATTTTGATGGCCAACGTTGTCGTCACAATTATCGCTTTAGCGGTATCTTAATTGTATTGATACCATTTAAAATCAATCAGCCAATGACAACGACGATAATAATCATGATGGGTCTTGTCGTCAACGGTAATTGCGGGGTGGATGGGCCAATCGATGAACGCAGAATGATTAATGTTTGTACTTGCGGTTGCGGTCGAAAACATCACAAAGGCGATGCTTTTAAAATACCTGTGTCATACACAATCACACAAACGGAGAGATCGCGACGCTGAGCGACAATGAATTTTCTATGCACGGAAAATTATGGCATAAGCTACACTGGACGAAATTTTCTAATTCTTATACATTCGAGAGTCGATGCAATTACAAACACAGTAGCAATAGCTTTTTTTTTTTTTTTTTCCGATAGACGTTTTTCGCACAAAATAGTAGCTGTTAAACAAGGACGACACCTGCAGCCTAGATTTTCGTCAACATCGTTCTTTCTCATATGCGGCCAGCTTCTTTTTCCTATTTACAACGATTTGACTCAGTAAATGTTCCAGTTTGAGTTCACAGCCGACAAAGATAACGCTGTCGTTTCGATATTGCTAAGATATAATAATAATAATAATAATAACAATAATAAGTAGATTTCTCCGTGTGATTCTACTGCACTAGGCCGCACGTCGATCGCGACGAATTTGACTAGGACAAAGTCATTTCCGCTTCTATTTTATAAATGCTAGCCAATTACTGGCCTATTGTGATTGCGGTTCTGTGTCCTCTTCGAAAGTGTATAAGAGTAATAATAAGTGTATGTCAGTTTTTTTATTAGGGCAGCTAGCGGTGAATACTGTGTTTAATAATTCTGTCGAAGAGTCGCTCTTTTTTCTAGTGACTCACGTTATAGATATTATATTGGTTCTTACTTGCGCTATTTCCTCTTCCAACAACAGCATTTCCGCCCAGATCTGTCACTTGCGATCGCTGGCGGACGATGTTGCTGGGGGGACTACGAATACCTTCGGTTTCCGTCCTGTAGTTAGTTTCTTTATTGATTCATCGAACCGTCCAGTGCATCCTTAAGATAGACATGCTCTGAACTGATCAGCTGCACAGTCCCGCGACAGACACACATTCACCAATCGACTTAAGCAGAGCTTGCTAGTTAAGTTAGAGCAAACAAACTTTACTGCTACTTCTACTCGGGAGCAGTGAGCTCAAAGCAGGAAAATGATACTTGTACAGACCCTTTTAAATCTAGCAAATCGTACCAGTCGACAAAAAGCATGCATGTTACTTCGTTCTCTTTTGTACTTCACTGAATTATAACTGAGCCAGCTGTAAATGGCCTAATGTATGTGGAAGGCCAGGTATCATAGATAACTTATCCTGTTAAAGCCGATACAGGAAGCATCCGGTCATGAACAGATAGTGGCCTTTCATCGCAACTGCTGTCCTCGATTCGGCTACGCTTTCAATCTCACAATGGTCAGCGTAGTCTTTATCTTGTGTTCACGGACAATTTACGAGACGATTAGCCATGTCGGGTTTGGTTATTTGGGAGGCCATGCTCATTTAGAGTGATGACTTCCGAAATAGCAAATTATGCTTACTTCGAGGGAAAATGGCGTTAGAGTAAGGTTTGGTACGAATGATTACGACGATATAGCGGAATATTTTTTTATTCAGTCTTTTTTTTCTTTCGCTTTTTCGTTAACTCTTTTATTCTCGATTAATGCGTGCACTATGACTTCTTTCGTGTTTTTTTCGTACGGTGGTTTATTTGCTCCGTTGCTGTAACGGTTCGGCATGCTAAAATCTATGAAATCTCTAAAAGCAATTTTTACGTCGTCGAAATTTGAATAATTTCCCTGTTGAAAATTTGCCGAGACTCTAAGAAATGGTGACTTGTGGTAGCAATATCTGGCGAATATAATGAATGATGAGAAGCACCCAATTGAAACGTTTGCCGTCTTGATAGTTACACTGTGTGGCCGCGTACTGAAGCAGGTTTATCTGTGTTGACTGCTTAACCCGAAATGTTTGCATAATTTCCATCAACTATTGAAAATACGCTTGAGTCAACAAATTGGGACTCTGTAGTTTGTGATTCCGGCATTCGACTGCCGCACAGAACCTATTTAGATAAACTTTTGCCAACGCTTCGTAGCGGTGTGCCACCGACTCAGTCACCTTGTGCGCTTACCCTAGAGGATCGATATTTCATCACATATTACAATATAGTACAAGAATGGTTCGCTGTTGTTACGTAAGAGCAAGCGGAATGAAACGTCCCCATGTGTCTGTCTGTGATTCTTGCCTAAACCCGTGCGATATATGCTGCTTGTCAATTTTGCCACTTTATTAATTCAACTGAAGTGCACAGGTATAGCATTTTTGCATAGATTTTAAATGCTACGGATGCTGTGCACTTTGCAATAGATCGGCCTTCACAGAAGCTCTCAGTTCTTCACCATCCATCTTCGCAGGAATTTTTCACGAAGCGCATAACAACGTGTGCGAAATGTGTTTCTCGCTCGTTTTCTCGAACCGACAACCCGCGTTGGTTCGTGGCTCAAGCTCGGCTAAAGCACCTTCGTCAAATGTGAGATCTGTATGATTCTAGAAACCGTATGCGTAAGCCAGTCAAATGGCTTAACGCGACATGCTTTCCAAAAATCTGGGTGGCGATATTTAAGTGAGCGGCCTGAAATTTGCCAAATACATATTGAATCTAAGAAAAATGTTACGAAACGTTGCACCGTTATAAAACAGCCCCATCTTACAAGATAACTTAATGTCACCGACAATCAGTGGCATCGGAATTCCTGGACCGTTGCACAGCATCATCCGTTATTCTAGGTGGATTTGCATCTATTGTGGCAAACTACTTGCCCCTATGTACATATAGCCGAACGCCATTGGAAAAAATGAGTCAGATAAAACACTTACACGTCCTATGAGTATTTCATTCGATCATAGTGTATTTCCTGTTTGTTGTTTTAGGCCCGTTACGGTTGCCCCGTAGTCACACCTTGATCAAAGTACAATAAAGGTTTTATTTCTCTTCATGGCACTATACGACAGGGACAATTCGGTGATGACTTGCTCATCGAGGATGTTTCAGTTAGCTTCCGTATGTCGGCAGGTAGAATTTACAAGGTGCATAAATAGTACGGTGTCGTTCACCTTATCCGGCCTAACAAAACAGATGAAGTCAGTCTATAAGAGTTTCAATTGGTGTACCTTCGCGACGCCTTTCGAACAGCCGCAGAACGACTTCCTTGTTTCTTAATTTCACCGGATTTCAATTTCTGCTGTAGCTACAGTTGTATTTATTTTTTAATTAGACATCTTTACTATTGTTTTTATGAAACAATTTTTACATAACACCAACCGTGTGGAGGAATCTGCACGAGAAGACTGCCTTGAAGGTGGCATGATGAGTTAATGACCGCTCTCTGAAAGACGAGCTACTGTAAAAAGAGTACAAATTTTAATACAGATTCGAACTCAATTGGCAGACCGAATGCTGATATGTGAGGGTTTACTTTGCACAGTAACATGACTACCTAACGTATCAACATGTGTACACATTAACACAGAAATATCTTGAACCGACCCCGATGTCATTATACCGCAGCGGAAATTCTCTGGTCTCGCCCTCCCTCCCTCCCTCTCTCTCTCTCTTTTTTTTTTCAAGTTCAATGGTAATGTGGAATAGCTTCCAGATTTGATGGCAGCACATTTAGTTAAAGAATTTCGCTTGCAGATCCTTTGATCTCACTTGTCGATGGCTTACGACGGCACGTTCTTCATATCCTCAGTAAGACATATTCAAAAACTGAAACTCCAAATTGGAGTTTCGCTACTGATGGAATAGAATAGGTCCAAGACACTCGCATCAGTGTAACGTCTTCGCTTGTAGTCGCCATTGATAGATGCCAGTCACACCCCCCGATGCATTTCCTTACAGACTCTTAAACATACAAATGACTACACACTGATCCATGCGGATAATGCTGTCATTGAAGATTCAACAGCCACTTCTCTCGCGCATGAAACCTATCGACACGGTAAGCAACATTCGTCGGAAACGGCTTCACTTTTTTTCTGCTTATCGCGCTACGTACTTTAACATGTTCCAAGGTAAAAGCTATCGACTGTCGTCGGTTCGCTCAAGCGATGGCCGCTGCGAGTTTGATCACTCGCTAGACAAACGCTGCGCGGCAATGGGTCAATTCAGCGTTTCAGGCTGACTCCCGTGCTTTCGATGCCTGGAAATTTACGCCGAGTTGGACAGGTGACGGGTGCTAGAGTAACGAGCAATTTTCGCTTTGCGAAACTTAGCATCAATTAGAGAGGTAGGGAGACGTGTTCGCATACGTCGCACCCCACTCCCATGGCTCAGCTGAACTACAATGGAAGATGCAGACAATGCATTTGTCGCTATTGTGTAACGTTATAAAGCATGGATAGCTAGATAAACGAACAATATCGAGTAATACGAGGCCTAGCGATAATTGAGGACCACCCAGTTGACTACGAGTAGTGATATAGACGTGCTAGCGTGGGCCGTCTATAAGGAAAGTCTGCCTTAGCGGCGTATAGCACGTGATGCTCTCGTGAGAGATCAGTGATGACACCGTTAAACAGCAGCCTATCGGTATGTAGGCACGGCCGCAATGCAACGGAACCACTGCTGTTCCCATACATGGCGTAGGTGAATACGCGAGACTATCATGGAAACCGTATCTAAACGCACTGGAGGAAGTTGCGCCGTGCGATCACTAAATATGAACCTATGCTGATTTTTAATCTAAATAGCCGGTGTGTAATTCCTAGGAGAGCCTTGCGGAGAATTGTGATTATGGAAAAGTGATAATTTTTTTCTTTCGAAAAGCTGCATCATCAAACACGAACAATACTAGTCAAAACGTTTTTTTTTTTTTATTTTATGATTTTAGCGTACTGTTCATAGTACATACATTGGCTAGAAATTTTGTGATAATGTTATTTGTATGCTATGGTGACGGCGGGCAATTTTCGTTTAAGCCCCTCGACATGACACGTGGCGTTAAGTGAAAAAGTCTGCGAGATAGTGATGCGCGTAAAGGCTAACCGTCGGCCTGTCGTTGACTCCATGCTGAAGATGCAATATTTGAAACGTTCATCATCGAATAAGTCAAATTATTGCGTAATAGCGTTTATTTCAATTAGGTCCATGTAGTACTCGTTTCTGCGGGTTTACATGAGACGTGTCTATCCAAGTAAAATCTAGTCTAAGTCTAGTTTCATGATCTTGTCCCACGCGGTGCTTCCACAGTCCTATGCAGAATCAAAGAAAGATCTATGCGAAAATTGTCAACACATCAAATTATTATTATGTCACTGTTCAGTCATACACCCATATAAGATGCGTCTATGAAAGGATATATGTATATTCTCATGCACACTTCGAGAGACATAATGGCATATATAAAGCTATGTAGAGAGGTCAAATACTTTATATACGCTGTGTTGCATGATCTATTCTGGCTATCTTGTATAGGTTTAGCTAAGTACGATCTCGTCAATGAGGTCTCCTTTACGTGCCCCTTCTATTTGCATGCACTCGTGTCCTGATTCAATGTATGAATGAACGAACGATCGGTACCCATTCGTAATACAAACTTAGTAGTGATTGAATTTCCAATGCGATACTATTATCCATAGTTACGATTCCCAAGTTAAGACTAATCGGAAGTTGTTACTACACGTTCCATGCAGACCATCGACTGTCGCTAGCCGCCGAGCCAGGAGGAAACCAGTCGGTTGTAGCCACTACCCCCCCCCCCCCCCCCCAAAAAGAAAAAAAAAGCTAAATCCATATATTCTTATTGATTTTATACTGCGGCGGTTTAGCTGTAAGGTTGTCATCTGTTAAAGTCGGATAGTGTCAAACGAACGCGTAAGCAAGACAAAACACGTATGTGCGCCTTACTGTGATAGTATATCACAATAAGTAATGAAAATTTACTTACTGCTGCTTTGTTTGTACTTACTCGTTTTTGGAGTCGTCAAAGGTTAGCGGTGTCATAAAACCAGGAGTGAAACATGGCGTAAGGTCACCTGCCGATTTGTCCCGCTTACGGCCGAGAAGAGGTGATCTGGACAGACGAGGGGTATGTAATATTGATGTCACGAACTTCGACATTGTTGTGCCTGAAACACTTTTTTCGCCAGCGGCAGAAAGAACACACAGGAAAAAATCCGGATTTAGTTAGTTCAGCCCAAAGGCTACGTGTGCGTGCCACGTCTCATATTAATTTCTTAGCGCGCCATTTTTTTTCTTATTACCGAAACAATATCGCCCCCATTGAATGTACGAATGGGGACAGTTGAGTTTCACGAAATTAACTTGGCACGCTTGCAGCGTGCGCCTATCATTTGCGTTCTGAAATTGCTTCAAGATCAAGAGGTAATGGAAGGTTATCTATACAAATGGGAAATTTTATAGACGAACGAAATCTAAAATTGCCTTTCGATTCGCTGTAAGTCCCTTCACACCTATAGCCCTCGTTAGCAATCGTAGTAAGCATATCTAGCAGCCAAATGGAAATAGCGATTCATTGTGAGCGTAATAAGTGTGCGGTGGAAAAATACGACCACTCGAACTCGTCAAGGCTATAACAATTAAAAATGTCGATGTTCACACAGAGTTTTAGAGGCGCTAACAACGAATTTAGCGGCTAGCGGCGGCACGGGCCCGCTCCAGCACACAAAACTCGAATATATGAAAAGTCTCTTGGACGGCCCAGCGTGATGATGTTTTAGCCTTAAAAAATTTTAGAAAGCAATAAGGGCTTGAAAAAGCTATGTTTGTAATAATTTGGCGTTCGTTCCCGTTTGCTCGTCTGACAGGCACTGGAATGGGTATGACACAAAGCTTCGAAGTACATTACGATATAGTTTGACGGGGTGATTTCTTACAAGAATTAATATATTTACTGTATAGTAAAGTGACCTTGACGTTTACGCATCCGATAGTTTTTGTTCAATTTTTGAGTAACGATGCGTTTCTGTTACTAAATTTTGCCGAGAAAGCCTGAGACGTCCCTATGCTACAAAAGCAAATTAACATGCGGGCAATAGAAGCCTCATTATCAAAGGATTACTTACTAAAACCCGTTTCACTTCAATGAAGTTGACCATAGTTTGATTTCAGCTAAAACTTAATCTTCAATAGTTCATCATCATCATAAGAAAGCCGTCCTAGTGAATCTTTCCTACATAAAAAAAAAACCTAATCTGGCCACCGTCCTAACCTAATCTTTCTATCAGATAATCCAAGAAAGCACAATAAAGATTGATTTGAAACGGCGCTCTTGCACCCATGTAATTGGACCCAGGTTTTTAAGTTTTTACTTTAAGTGTTATAGGCATTAGGATAAGTTGAACAAATATTGCAAGTAGCTGTTCTACGTGCTTCGGTCGGTGGATAGTAGGTAAGTCAATTTTCGAAACCTAATGATCATGCATGTTCCTATTATGTATTCTTAAAGATGTAAATTTTATTTATACACATCAAATTTTATTTCACCATACTAATTTATAGCACGGTATGACTAAGCGTTAAATTCAGAGCAAGCTATTCTAATGTAATATGTTAACAATCGTTCAGGAAAGCTTGTTTTTTTTTTTTTTTAAATAGAGCTTAACGCAAAACAGAGGCAATAGAATGCGAAAGCAGATGAGACGGTAACATTCGAAATAATAAAATAATGTCGTTGTCTACAGACCGATATATCTTTGTTTGTGGAGTTCTTTGTTTAGAGTCGTCGACACCTCGAGCCATACTGTTTTCTCAAATACAATAGATCGATCGACTATATACTCTTTAATACACTTTCACAACACTTGTCGATCCGACCACAACTTTTCGCATGCATGCGTAGATACCTTGAGGGATACACACTTATTGAATTGCTCTCACCTATCGTAAATGTTAACGGTTTCGATCGATTGAATCCGTCACCTGACGATGAATTCAGGACAACACAGTAAGGGCTAGATAAGAATTGGACAGTACAATTCTGGGTTATATATGACAATAGCAGCGTTGTATATAGATCTTCCTCTGACTCCGTTGATTTTAGAAATCTAGCACATTATAGGCCATTACAAATCAATGTGACCAATAATCATCATGCAGCAACAACATCAATAGCGATGTTAAACGACCGCGGCTCATATTCAAACCGGCTACGACACTTCGGACGATAAGGTGCATCAATACAGGTGTTTACTTATGCTGGCGTGTCTTTGCGACGAGCGCGCCAGGTCGTAAGTACGCGCCTTGGATCGAATCGAACTATTGCCCTCAGTCCACTAAACAGGGCATTTTTTCGGGAAGCCACCGCCACGTTACTGTCGAAGCTTCTTACAAGGTCTCGTATTGAAAAAACAGCACAGAAAGAAACGACTGAGCGTTAGCTGCTAGTTCGCTAGACGCTTTGACTTCGCGCCACCATGTATGGCTACTGTGTTACCAGAACGCTACGTAGTAGCCCTGTGTCTCTCGTCGCATTCATCTGCGATCAGGTGACGGGCGTTTCTTCTTGCACGTCACCACCGAAATGTGATGGTCGGGACTGCAGCCGTTGCTGACGTCCGTTAATTGTAGCACACTGATCCGTCCTCTTGACGTCGTTCAGCCGTCTTAGTGGTTGAATCGTCTGATAGTGGCGCTTTTGCTGTTGATACTCTACTACTGCAGGCTGGCTGTTCAAATTAAACCCAGTTGCGCTTATTTTTGCCATTGGGTGTTACCTGGCATAACGTAATTTTGTCACCAGAGCTTACCTACTCATCGCAGAAGTGATCCAAAAACTGCTTGTACACGATTCAGCTGCACTGATAGCCCGACAAGTTTTCACACGCCACATAGACTAACACATTTACACATATTCATATATTAGAAGTGCAGCCGGATAAAGCAGCACTTCCTACCGAAAGCCAACACTGTAAAATGATGGAATACGGTCTGACCGACTTGAAGAGCCCATAACAACGTGTTCACGAGACATTACCTGCTGTTGTTACATCGGTATGGACGCACTGATTTCCTTGATACTTGACAGCGGAATATGATCCAAACAACAGAGCAGAAAAGTCAAACTTGTATATTCTCAGAAGGACGCAGTGTTCCCCAGGGTGCTTCGCTCTCGACACCCAAAGGATGTCGACCGATTAACAGAATAAGAAGTTGTTGAAAATCACTAACCGAATTTGCTACGCAACGTTAAGCCATCCCAGGTACTACACAACGGAAATACCTTTGAAATACTGCGTTACTCTTTTTAAAATGAAGCGAGCAAAAAAAGAAGGTAAATTTCACATTTATTGAGAGAGATTGGGTGTCATCAATGGCAACAAAAATCTATCCAATAGGGCGTTGCCATCGACGAATATCGAACGGATTTCCCTTGATGGTTGGGCAAGACGAGGCGAAAGTTGCCACAATAATCGTGATGACGCAGGCTCAAACGGAGACTCATCCGGCTCATAGCGGCCAAACGCGCGGAAGCTTGTCTCGGAAGATCTGCTGAGATCTCCGCCACTGATCTACTAGACGACAACGAAAATTCTTCTTGTAGAACGATTACAGCGCCGTACGCATTATCCGTTCTGCTAGTATTGCTATGACCGTTATTCGCATTGCTTCGGCCGTTTTTGGCCAAACTATCTGACGGAAAATGAAATCCTCCTCAGGTCATTATCGTTTTGAATGATGGGGAGAGAGCGAAGAGTTACTACGTGCACTAACAGCCAACTGGCGCAAGCCAGCCAGCAAGAACCGTCTGAGCCAAGATCTATTCGTTCCAGCAAGTCATTATATCTTCATTTCGCAAAATGTCTAGCGATAACCGTTATAACAACAACAATAATAACAACAGCAGCAGCAGCAGTCAATGCCATCAGCATCACCATTAGCAGTACCAGAATCGTTATGAAGCGGCGATAAGTCCAAATACCGTTTTTCCTCCTCGCCCATTTTGGTGAAAACGATTTCAAAAAACACCGGAAAACATTAATGATAATTACAGCAATATGAATAATAATAGCAACAACTATCTAAGTAGCAATCTTGTTGCGGGAGAAAGATAAGGAGAGATAGGGAGAGATAACTATAGTACAATAATAGC
>NW_019213390.1:120807-142812 GCF_002532875.2 Varroa jacobsoni
GTAATTGCCGGTTTAATTTGAGCAAATGCATTTTCGTGACACATACCATACATGCTTTAGGCTATACGTATAGCTAACACGTGTCACGTACAAATCACGCTCAACTATAGCATTATATATCGATGGTTCCACTTCAACATGCAGATTTTTAGAAAATCGGAGAATTTGAATTAGGATTTTTCACTTACCCACTCTTGCAATTTTTAGAGCTCTACTACTCCTAAGCGTTGGCATCACGACATCCGTAATATGGATTTATTGAAGCTATTATATATATAAGATTTCGTTACTGGCTAACTTCTTACTTATAGGCTTCTCTTCGTTAAGAGGGTTTTACTGTTACAGAGTCGTGCGTAACGCACTCCGGGCAACTCTAAACGACATCATGTACTTCTGTCATGCGCCTTTATAGGTGAACAGTCTATTTTCTATAACAATTTCAAAGACATTCGATTTTTTTCCTAACGTTAAGTTTCCTCTCAATGTTTTGCGTATGCTATGCATTACTAAAGGGCTATTAACAAACTCGCTTAATTGTTCTTTTTCTTTTTCTCTCGCTGTCTCCATATGATAAAACAAGCCACGAAAAATAGGTCGAAAGTTCTCAAGAAAATATTGGTTTTAGCTTTTCTTGCTGCTTTGTATGATATTTGGTAACGGGCTAGCGTTTTGTGTGTTGGCATCGAACGATATCAAGACACGTTCCCGCCCACGGCTTTTCCGACGGATTGATGTTTGCCTCCGCTGAACGTCCACCACCGTTATTATTACTGTCGTAAGAATTATTCTACTTTTGTCATTAACCAGTTACCAGGTGCCACGAAGAGGCATACGTTGACCCTCTAGAGCGAATCTGCGATCGTCAGGATCAAGCGCATCCGTGCAGACATATCGTGTGCATATAACGTTGGCCTATCTGAATGACTGCTTTAGGTCCATCTATATTATACATAATCAACGTGTTTCCAGCATTTGAATGGCATAAAACAGCTGGTTGGAGATTTCTGCTGCCATTATTGTTTGTCTTTGGCAAACCTAACCGTACGCCACGGTGCCGCTGTCGCAAGACCAACGATTGCCGTCTTAGCAATTGTTCTGCGAAAGGACGCCGCAGCTTGAGACACTGAAGGCACTAATTTGGACCTTATGTATCAATTACAATATACTTCTGATATATTTCTTATTCGATTGTGTCTAATACAGACATGTACTTGTGTGTGCGGCAGTGGAGCCGATGTCGGCTAAACATAAACGATCCACGCATACTCAACTAGTACGTCACCTTTATGCTCAGAGATTCTGAGTAGCTGGGTGTTTTTCTGTGTCAGTGTGACGGAAATTCTTGTCCCTCTTGCAACTTGAGTTCGGCCAAGGCCGTCGATACTTGGTTCCCGCCGGAATGTCAGAGAGTATTGGTTATCGCCGCAGAGACAGCGACAGAAGTACACATAACAATATGACACAGGTGCAGTTAGAATTAGAGTACACGTAACACAGTACGAACGTGATTCATTCAATGAGCTGTTAGCATACAAGTACAGGGTAACATCACGGTCGGGTAGGTAATCCAAATGAGGTTCGTATTTAATTTGCGCACTCTCAAGGCGTGAAGGCTAATCCAGGGCGTTCATCGCAGCAGAACAGCGTAGAACTTGCGACCATTTAAACGATAATCAGGTTTATCGATTGGATGATCGTTCTTTTAAGACTGTCGACCTGTGGTCAGCCGCCTGCTTTCGCTGCGGTCGCGGAGCAGGTACTGATCGTATAGGTCTTCTTATACGCACTGGCCGATTGTTGACTCCACGATTCGTAGAAACGATTCTATGGAGATTACGGCCAGATGGTCAGGCGTTTTGCTATCTTGTGTAACAAGCTAAACCATGTAGCACAACTTGGCCGGCTACATGGGACAGTCACATGTGGCCATGTGGCTAAGGCGTAGCAGCTTATTGCGAAAGTATACCTATTATGTGAGCTCGAATCGTAGCGAATATTTCGGCGAGAGGAAGGTATTTATAAATTGAATGAGCTGCCACTTCTGTAGTGGCACAGCTGGTCAAGGCCTATAGATACATCATACCGTTCTAACAGACCACACTTCCACATAAAGTAACTACGCCGTAAGAAAAGAAATCGATAAAAAGAAATCCTGTAAAATGCAACGTGTATCAGAAGTTGTGAAGAAGAGCAGATTTAGGTGCAAAACTCCTAATCAAGTCCAAATAGGACGGCAGCAATTTACCGACAACCGATTCAATTATCGTGCGTATAGATAAACTGGAACCGGAACTCGACTGTGAACGACGCGTAAAATCTGTGTCGGAATACCAAAATATGAAATGACTAAAAATTAAAGCAATTAAAATTCCCTGTCAAGTCGGAAAAAAAGTGATCTTCGTCAGAGAGAACACACAGTAACCAATTAGCGAGTAATTAGTGGTGACAATTGAAGGAAATATTTGCCCCCTGTATTGATCTGAACTCTAGTTTTTAATAACTAAAGTATCTTGAGTTGGACAATATATTGCGACAATTTTTATATTGTCTACGCAATACCTTTATTCGATGGTCTTACCACCATCATATAAGTAAGCATAAAAAGAACTAAAAACTACTACACTTATTTTAAAAATTGACATTCTGAATTTTTCAGAATTTTATACTGCAAAAAATAATTGTACTGTCCTTTAGGTGAACTGATCACGTCATATATTTTAAATGTTTATATATATATACGTATATATATATATATATATTCGTATTAGAATATTTTGTATAATCTCAAGCTTGGCTCCAGCTTAAATAATTCACAAGTAGATACTAGCACAATAACTAGCCTTTGGTTTTTATTAACTCCGTTTGCCATTTCTGTCTTTCAGTAATAAACCTTGAAGATAGAAGTGTTCCGTATGAACATTTGAAATATGTCTTACACCTTTTGCATAATTAGATATAAAACATCATACCTTTGGAGTCCGTACGCAAACGCTGATTATCAATGGTTTTTTTCAAATAACAAACAGAAACGAAACTTAGCGTTGTAAATATCACAGAACGTGAAAAACCCCTGTATTCGTATAAGCCGCCTACCTGAACTATTGAGTGCACCGATGGACACGTTGACTATAAAACACAATAGCACAGATTGCACGTTAGACTACTACTCCTTTACCCCATCGACTGGGCTTCATGGTTTACAATCTCTAAAATGTATCTGATGGGCGATTTTTTATTAGAAACTTATGGTTTTCACATGGTGAAGACACTGAAATATTGAATCTTTCGATCATTCTAGGCCACCGCGACACTGCATGTCTCAGTTCTCCCTAATGGGTAACAACATCATTTATGGCTTTCCATCAACGTCAGCGATTGTGGCTATAGTAATTAACCATATTTTATTATATAGTCGGCATATTATTCCACTCTAATAATGTAATATTAAGATAGAATTTGTTTTAATGCTTATGGTGGATGGATCATTTTCGTCAGGCGACGGAAACAGGGTCTGACACAAATAACTTTCTAATTTAATGCCCTTTTCGATCTCCTGAAACAGTTCAATTCAATAATTAAAACATAGATATCCACCTAATTAAATTTCTGGACATTAATGCTAATCGGTAAAGGTGTAATACAAAATCAGAACGTCTACTGCAGTACGACCCGAGCGAACAAATACCATTTCACTTATTTCAACACCAAAGTAACGTTATCAAGCGTTAAAGCCGAGACATTTTCCAGTTCGTTTTTGATCCAGCGTCACGAAGTTGGCCAGGCGTTTTGTCCTGACTATTAAACACAACATACAGAATGAAAAAAGATTTAGCATAGTACATTTTTGTAACTAGTGGAAAGTTTTTTTTTCAACGGCGTGATTCTGTCTAATTACAGTTATCGTGTTATGAAAAAGTGGAGGAGATAAAGCAGCTGACATCTTATACAATTTATAGGGCCGGTTCATTATCGGCCAAACAAGTTATTATAGAATAACCGTAATTTATCGTACTGTTATTATTGAAATAGTGCTGTTCCCTTGATAGTTAGCCGTCCCTTTAGCTCTATACGGTTTGCGCATTCTCGTCTAGCTGAACGTCGCAGATATCGTGGCTATTTTTAAAGAGTATTTTACAAGATGTTACATTATTACACATCTTCGATACTGTTCACTTCTGTGACGGGAATGTGTTTAAGATTCGAGCTGTAGTTTGTGCTGTTACATTCACAAAGTTCCTAACTCAGAAATTTAGATAACGGAGCCTGTCAAAACATTCGAGCGATTCGAAGGTTCCGAGTTCACTAACCCGGAAAATTCGGCATTCCAGAAGGGCAGACAACGATTTTGACAGTCACTCGTTTTGATTCGAAATTGATTAAACGTAAATTCGGGCGCTGCAAGCACAACCAAATATATACATTAAGACAAATAGTGGCTTACTACGTTTTTGAGTTACCAGTAACCCCGCTTCGATCCACCTCTATTAAATGCACTTTAACGACCACGGGTATCCATTGAAGCTTTACAGCCTAACTACTAACGCAGCGGGCAATGAGCCTGCCTATCCATATCTTTCCATGCATCCTGGTTAATCGCATGCGCCAAGATGCCATCCAATTTCGACTAGAATATTCAGAAAAAGGTCCACAATCGACAGTATCCGTGTTCAGGCTCATTATCCACCTAGATTTTGGTGCGTTGAAGCTCGGCCATCCCTTCGACAGCCAACCCTTGCCTTCGCTTCGTCCAACGGCTGGCACCATTTGTTTTCGCAATATATCTATATCCTTGTAAGTGACTTAGCATTAGTTATAAAGTTGTTAATCGGTGGTAGAATGTTCAAATAATCGTGACTGCGTCAAGGGATGCTGTCTCTTTATAGTGATAACAACATTGTTACGTCTAGTTGCTGAGTATGAAAGAACGAGATCTAACTTCTTATAGATACAAACGAGCCTCCTTAGTTTCTGAAACTTTTGTTTTTTTTTTTTTTTTATTACTTCTAAAGATACCGGGTATACTTATATAAAGAGTACGCTTTTGTTTTCTTTTATTCCCTGACGTAAGTTTAGGGAATTCATTAATAAGCTGTTCAGGTCTGTGTCAGCTAGAGAGACCGCATCACTTTTAAACACCAGTTGATTCTTCCGTCTTTTTTATAATATTGCACTTATTAACGATGCCTAGCTGAAAGCTTAAGTGTCATGCAGAAGTCTGTTCCTCGCATTAAATCTTAGTAATAGTTTATTGTGTCCATGTGATCTGTTGCCATCCTCTGCGTAAAAAACAAACTGTTTCGCTAGCTCTTCGAATCCTATATATATATATATTCGTTTTTCATTTCGTGGTTCGTAAAAATGGATGAATTTCATGTAACAGAAAAAACGAAGTCCCACAAACCATCCAAACGAAAACGAACGACTTGTCACGTCAATTTGTATCAGAAGCTTGGAACACAGTGTCACGCTGGGGTAAATAAGTGTGACGGAACTAAGACAATAATGATATTTCGTACCAACCCAAACCCCTGAATACACCTGCGTGATTTGTGGCACATTATATCTATGTACGCGTACGTGTCGTGTAAGCGCCGATGAGTAAAATGTTTCGCGCTCGTACTTACATATGTACTATAATACAAACGTTGTCCCATTTAAGGTGACTAGAATGGACGAATAAGGCTTTATAACGCCAGGGTTGATTTTTGGGGGTCTGGAAAACGACTGCAAAAGGGTAAAGACACAAAAGCACACGAGTGCAAGGTGTATCATACTCAATAATATTTATTTAATTTGAAAAGCTGGAAGGCTACATCGATTAGTTTTGTTCGCAGTATTGTGAGCCGCGGTTATATATGTTGCTTTTGAAAAAAGATAGAGATTACTTAATAGGAACTAAATGAACGACCTTAAGCGTTAACAGCCGTTAGCGGCTCGATATGAAGGCACAATATGTTCGTGAGCTCCATGTTGTTAATACTAGGTTGCGTGCATTTTCGTTTAATATAATCTCTAACTGTTGCTTCCTCGTTTGCTTTTATAACACAACAACCCTTTTGTAGGATCAGTCAGTCAACACGAAACCCGAAGTCGGCAGTCAGTGAGCTGAAATAACTTCGCATCATCAGTTAATGGAAGTTGACGTCTCCAGGGCCCTTGGTCGATAATAAAGCAACTAACTACGTTTTCGTTGTTGAGCATTTGGCTCGTTAAGTAATTTTTTGCGTAACGCCTTTATAAAGACGGGCGTCGGCTATCTATAAACTTATAAACTCAGTTCCATCTTAGAATTCTGTTTCATCTAGGTAATGGAAAGTAACACCATCTATCGCTGACCAGATGCAAAACCAGTCTTCATTCATGTTTTTCGAATTTGCGTGCGGAAAAACTTGAGCGAAGAGATCAGATGCTGAGATTTGCAACCATCTCGGCACGACATTAGACAACAGAATTAAATCTATTATATTTCGTTTGTTTCGTCATCGACGTCTAGCACTATGCGCTGAACATACATAACCCTGAAGATTAGATATTTATACTTTCTCTATTTACACAAACGTTATATCGATGGCGCAAAAATAATGATTCACTTACTTCTATCACAACAATTGCTGCCTAGAAACGGTCTCTTCAACCTTTTTTTAAAAGCACTAATGGTCAGGGGGCAAATTTACTACACAGTCATTAGGTATTAGCTAGCGATAGCAATAGTTCTGTTACTGTGGGGTGTCGAACAAATGCGCACTAGAATAGGAGCTAACAAAGATCCCAATAAACTCTAAACTGAGAAATCCAATTGAATTAAGTAAAGCGTTTCGTGCGTCGAGTGTGTATCGTTATAGCGAGTAAAAGCTGTTATTTTCGTGACGTCGGAACATAAATGTCTGCTTTTAAACATTGACTAATCGTTCCGCGACGCTGCGCGAAGCGTCGCCTTTTACCATGCCATAGCTTACCTTGCGATTAATTCTTCTCGGTAAAGAAGTGCAGAAATGCGTTAACCAGGTAGTTTACACGACGATAAGTCAAGCTTTCACCATACAGACACATGCGCACCTTAACAATAATGTTTTTCACAAATGATGATAATTATATAGGATTGTGCATTTCCAGGACGCTGTTTGGCTAGGCTACCGACAACGGTGGATCAGGCTATATAGGACACGGCCTTTTTGAAGCATAATCCGCATCCATTGAGCACGTCAGTATCGTGCAACGTATGATTAAGTCACGTATTAACGGAATAGTTCCACTCGTGTTTGGGCGTCCGACATGCACCTTCGTAGATCATTAGCACCGACTAATATATCAGTGTGAGGAACAACAGAACCCATAAACATACCGACAATAAAAGTTAGAAAACACCACGTTACAAGATATGTCAAAGATCTATGACAATCAAGGTAACAGACGTCATACTCTGCGAAACCATGAAGCCTTGAGGTGTGCCGGTTACATTCATACGTGTTCTCTCGACTAAAACACTTGCTCTTGTTATGACGGTGAAAAGGCAAACGCACTGGGCACATGAGTCTGTCTGTTCGCAATACGATGTATCGCATCGGCGAATATCTTTTAGCCTTTCGGGGAGCTAAATGATTGCGTGGTACACGCATTCGCTACTGGTTTTTCTTTCTCGCTAACCAACAAGAGTTTCAACTTTAGCCGCCGTCATATAGTTTCGCAGTGTGCGTTGCCATTCGAATAACATTGGGCGACAGCCCAATCAGTTAGCCCAGCCGAAACCTGTAAACGGTCCGATTTGACATGGAAAAAGTACCCTGTTTGCTACACGACGAGGAGCTGCTCATCGTCGTAACTCAGGGACAACGCTCACCTGGCTGCTGTTGTTTTGTTAGCAGAGGTCGCACGAAAAGGGTACTAATGGCACACGGGAAGCAGCAATCAATGATTAGGATGACGATGACGTTCGTTCTATTGCTGCGTCGTGTTACGATTGTGTGGCGACACTACCGTCAGCTTCACAAAAAGCAGCACCATCGCCGAGAGTGACTGCCAATCAGCATGTCAATAGAGCGTACTGCTGACGCATCTCGAGCATAGTCTCCTAATGCGACAAACAGATAGACTGACACGCACATTAATGGGCAGGGCTCGTTTTCGTTCGATCATTGGAGATGGCCATAGAGGTAGCAATCGCTCTGACGTTTGATTGGTGTCTGGTCAGCGCCGTTAAAGGTGGGCTGAGCTGCGAAACCGTGCAAATCTGACACCACACTCCCAGGCGTCACCGTCCATTCGGTGTATGAAGATGGATCTCTGTATATATACACCAAAATAGCCGCTGATACCTCTCAACTGTTATTATTAGCAACGACAGTACAGTCGCTGTAATATACAGCGGTACCAATTGCTGACTATTTTTGGATTACATCAATTTTCAATGAAAAAAAATCTACGTCGTACCTGTTTTTGGCGTGACATTTCCGTTGAGGTCTTGGCGATCTTTTGTTACCGTACAAGAAGGCTGTAGAAAGTGTTCATACGTATTAGCCTAGAGGCAATGTTTGTATATTGCAACAATGTCCTGGGCAAATTGCGCCCCGATGATATTCTGCATGAAGGTGACTGTCACGTGATTCGTTATCACTCTACGTCTATTCTGCCAACCTTGCCTTTCAAACTGTTATAAACCAAGACGATGCTTACCCCACCTCTGCATGCGAAGTTAATTTTAGGTTACGCACGTGACGCCAGTCTGAAGTTTTATTTGACCACAAACACCTGCACTGTCACACATTTATTCCCATTCTTTTGTCGGAATGTCCTTGTCATCTCAATACCCTGTTACCTTTAACGCGTTTCACCTCTTCATTTAATCTGTTCGTTATTTCTCGGCAAAAATATCAATGACGCCCGCAAGTTATAGAGATGTGAACACTTTGAGTGAACCGATGTGACTTCTTCGAGATTCACATTTGAATAGGACAAGAAAAAAGATCTTACATGCTCACATTGAATCCAGTAAGGGTGCTGTCAATGTGGACAACAGCAATTTGGGCGTCTGAAGCATAAACGAGCGCACAAAGGAACGATCGATACATTGTTGACACAGAAACCCTACTGTTTTGTTTAAACGTTCTTTTAATACGTTACCGTACTTTTCTCCGTTTCTTCCTCTCGGTTTTTTAATCGCCCAGCTTGATCAACATATTTCATCAATTCCTGACTGTTTCAGAAAAATTCATTATTTCAGCGCTATATCTCAAAAAGCCAAAAATCGTTTTGAAAAAATTAGCTCAAGGTGACTACACCGCAGGATTGGTTTAGGTTGAACAGACGGATACGGAGGCACGCACACACGGACATTCGGTTTTAGAAGTACAGTAAATAGGCAAATCTGTTATGGAGGGTAAATTCTAAAAAGGGGCAAACAACGGCAAAACGGAGCATGACGTTATTATTTTTGATGGTCAACGTTAGCAGACTTGCCATATTTTTAATATAACACTGATAAGGAATTTAAGTCGATTTTTAGATCGCAATTAGCACAAAAAATATTTAGTCGAAGTAACATTAAGGAATCTCAACCAGCGTTCTCACAGTATTGCTAGACGTACCCTAATCGAACGGGATTTGTGACAACAATTGATTATACGTGCAAATAAAACCAATAGAAATAAAATGTGCACCATACGAATCGAAATGGCATTGGGATTCATCTAAAAAGTACTTTCCACGGCAAATGTGGACGCAAGTCAACCTAAACCTATAACCAAATATCAATTGTCATTATATCTAGATTGCTAACTGCTATGACTGTACTATAAGTTTAACCTTACACTGGTGAGACCGCATCTGATGAGTCAAAAAAGCCAATAAGTCAAACAGTACGACATTTATAATACGGTCTCATTCTCACATCTACTGACCAGTCCTGTTAAATTTTCATTAATGTACACAACTATCGTCAACTCAATGCACAAGGTAAGGATGATACTGCTGGTTATTCACCTGTTAATACAAGTTGTGCGACGGGTGGAGATACAGAAAATTATCGGTAATCGTTTGCCGCTAAAATGCTGCAAGTCAACAGACGAACGCGCCCTCCGTCGAACATGGTACACGCGGTGTAAAACAGCAGCGGTATCGTGACGTTTCTTCTCATAATATTACTTTCCCTAAACACCAATGCGCTAGTACGCCTTTTTCAAGTCTCGGTTAACAACGGTCAACGCGGAGAAGACCGTAGAGAAAAAGGCGCACAATACCATCGGCGTCGTACTGTTGTGAGCATTTACGATGATGGCGTGGCGTCGTTACGCTGGCTGGGAAGATCTCGGCGACATGCAGTAACGCAAACAACGCTCAACCTTCGTGATTGTGAGATAGACATTTTTTTCTGCAAATAATAAATGCTTATCACCAACAGGATTTACGTAGTACGATTACCTATCAAGGATCACGTACACTTACCATATCTAGTTATACTCCGTAACATGTGTGATTAAAAAAATTAAGTTTTCATTAATGTACCCGAAAGCTCCACAAGACCTATTTAATATGGTGCTAAACAGGTCAATGTTTGCTGCAGTGATTCGTTATAATATTACAACATATTTTTATTTGTTATATGGTAAAAATAACTTCTCCTATTTAAGGAAAATGCGGGCATATGCTGATGTGAACTTCTCGCCTGGTCGAATACGTGTCACACACATAAACTAACTAGAAGCTTGCTTAAGCTACGCTTGGCTGTGTGGCCATAAATAACACCAGATAAAAAAAAATATACAGATATTAAGGATCACCGAAAGGATTCTATATCAAGCTGATTTACAGATTTCTTCATGAATTAAAGCCACTGGATAAAACCAGACAGTACAATATTCGCCTCTTGTTGGTGCAGTGGTAACGCGCTTGTCTCCCAAAAGCTTAGAACACGTGGTGATGTCGTCGGTATGCGCCTATTTCGTGTTGCACTGAGAGGCGCCGGCCGTCTAAAACAATGCATAATGGCTCAAGTACCGGACGGAAATGTTCAAATTGCAATTTTGAAAAATCACTGCTCGATAACCTTCAACATGCTTGTTTATTGTATAGGCTGCTACGAGACTCGTCTAAGAGCTACTAGCCTCAATTTCGATTCCCGTTAGACGCTATGATAGGTTAACGATTTCATCTCATGAGATTAACGTCCTTATAGATATCCATATACCGCATGTTAACAGGCTACCTAAACTTGTCACTGGTAGAAGTTTTTCTAACACCTAGCTTCCGCTGTTTGAGCAGCTCTCAGCAAGGCCCACCCATGACGCTGGCACGGCGTGACAAGCTGAAAGCAAGTAAAGCTGGTTCCATTTCCTGCTATGCCTGGGCTTCCAAATCGCTTACTACCGAAGAATTACGTCGTCTTCAAAAACACGGACTGTAGTATCAGATGTTCAGTAGCTTTTAGCGTCCTATCCTTATGTACAACGGATTAAAATACCCTGTATTTCATGCCATGTTCTATCGATGGCTTCGCTACGCTCGCCACTTGAATATATATTAGCAAATACAAAATGTCTCTATGGGGACGTACGATATGGTCAACACTGTTCCTCCGATATTTTACTTTGTGTATCTGGTTTGGATGAGCTTAGTTTACCTGTGTTCGTCGCCCCCACGTAGAATTCACGTTATGCTTCATTTTTCAAGATGGAATATATATTTATATGTTCTTAGTCGTGGAGGTTAACAAAAGGGATTTAGTAATGCCAAGGACAGAATACAAAGAGTGATTAGTCACGCGGACCCATGTTATCCAAGATAATCGATAGCTTATTTTGTAGCTGTATCTTCTGCATTTTGTTTCTGTCATAGAAATATATCGAGGGCTATATACATCAGATCTAACCGCGTGGCCAGTCTCGAAGCCATCTGTTTAAGTTCTTGCCGATAGCGATGCTTTCTTAGGACGGCGAAAAAATCAAAAATGAACTTTCTGGATTGTACAAACGTCATTACCTCAGCCTAACCACACTGGCGTCCACGTCGGAACTAGAACTAGATTAGTCTATAAATCGTTCTCTAGCTTTCTTGAGCTTTGTTGAACTCCTACAGTACCAAACAGCAGATCATATTCGTCAGATGCACGTTGCGTTGAATTTGACAGCAATATCAAATAATCAACACGCAGCAGCTCCGATTACGAAAAGGGACACTTTATCATGCTAAAGCCTAATCCACCAGCTTAGATAGTCAGCAAAAATGTCGAACGGCCAGTATCGGACGAATGACCATGGGCCTACACCAATGACGATAATGGAAGCCTCATTGCTCTGTTTTAGAATATGTACAACTGAGGGCCATCATAAAATTACACACTCTAGCCTGCACAATCCCATCAAGCTTATGCAAATACCATAGCTTTGCCTGCTAACTTACCTGGCACCCTTTTCTAAGTTAAATACTGTCAATATATGAAATATTATATGCTATTTGATACTGTCACCAAAATCCCATTTACGCTATGACTATTAGTCATTATAACGTTTCTAACAAATATGCTCTCGATCGAAAAGATGACAATAAGTACTGTGAAACTCGATGGAAAAATTGATAAAGCATGTTTAAATAAATGACATTGAAGTGAGCCTGAAATGCTTCAAAAGTGACTGTTAAGGCTGTATTTTTGGGCTAAGTTATATCATAAGATTCATACACAACTTGTGTTGAACTAATTATACACATAATGTAACAGCTAATATCAGAGGTAAGCGAAAAAGGTGACTTTTATTTGTCAGCCTAGTCATCGAATTAATGCATATGGTTAGATATATACATATGAGGGCGAAGGCCAATAGTATATAACTACATATATGTTTGTTTCCAGCGGAACATGTGTTATATTGAATGATGTCATGTGATACCAAGCGTGACAGACAGAAAAATAATAGCTAAGGTTAGCCTTGCTAGCAAACGCTATGTTTTTTGTGTGATTTGTACATCTGTGGGACCTCATGACGATGCGGCGTTAGTATTTGCTTAATAAGCTTACGATCGCCTGGTGGTCTGAATTCTGTGTGCTGGTAATTGCGCCAACCGTGTAAAGAAATGATTGATGTCAGTGATGGATGTAAAGCTCTAAACGTTTATTTGTACGTCTGTGTACATGTTGGTGTCAATTTCCACAGTTGTGAACACCGTCGTGATATGCATGGCGCGTACGAAGATGCTACTGGGCGTTGCCTCCTTTTGGCAATACGGTTACTTTCAATATGAATGAACGGCCCCCTTTATGTAGACTTCAATGTAAATTTGGTCAGGCGAACAAATTGTGCGGTAAAATTCTTACAAAAAAAAGTAGTCATCTCAAACCCTTTGACTTGGGCCCTGTCAACAGCGATCACCATTGTACATCATTGCGCCTGCAGTGAAAATAACAATGATGACAATGACAACCGCCACAATCAAACAGGCAGACATTAAATACTTATCCTGAGATGATGTTTACTAGTTGCACTATTTAATTGTTGCTATACGAATAAAAATTGACCATTAAACTGCAAAGCGTAATGAAACGTGTACGACAAAATTCATAGTTGTCAGTATAGTGGTCTTTAACGACAGTGTGGCGGCGGCGGCGGCAAAAACTCTGTGTCTCTGAACGCGGTCGGCGTTAATGAAGGCGTTGTTTTTACTCCGTTTTTTGGCATGAAAACGTAGGTTTAAATTTACTTCTATTGTTACTTCTTTCTTTATCACGGGCTTTTGACTGGCATTGAGATCAATTTTCTAGATATTCCTTGTGGAAAAAAAGGGCACGATTCTGTCAAGATAATAAATTCTTGACAAATATTGAAATGTATGTGATATCAAGCGCTACAATTTTAACACGCAGACTCCTAACAGATTTTGAACAAAAAGCATCCAAAAAAAAAACAACTCCAAAATGTGCTCCAGATCGGGTAGACAGCATTAGCGCTAATAAATATAGCAAGCAAAAAATAAATAATACTCGTAAATAAACACATGTAAAAGAGGTAAATTTGTATCATCGCATCATTTTTTACCATTCATCCTTCTCAGAACAGACGGCAAAGGGTTCTTTCTCTTTAGGATTCAAGTTAAATTATAACGGGTACTTGTGAAAGGTATTGGGTCCATTAGTCCTTTATTTTAGCATATTCTTACCTATTAAAGGTTTGTACGGTAGAAATTATCATTCTTTAAACTAGTAAACAAATGTTCCAAATAACACTCTCACAAGCTTACAAGTGCAGTAGACAATGTTTTTATTTTTGTCATTTATCTTTATTATCAATAGTCATCATCGCCATTACCATCTTTTGCCAATACATCATTGCGATTAGACTATAGGTTACTTCAACTCATTCATCGCATTATTTTTTTAGCGTTCATCCTTCTCAGAACAGATGGCAAAAAGACTTTTCTCACCACAGTTTCTATTATTTATTTTTTGATAATAACACTATTGAATGGTGGTTCTACCTTTGACGCCATTGTGCTTCGCAGTGTTGTTGTAGTTGGGTATAGGCTCTCGCTAACGTGGGCTTATAATAGCTATTTGATTTCCTTTAC
The DNA here is from genome assembly GCF_002532875.2 of Varroa jacobsoni. Classification (NCBI taxonomy): domain Eukaryota; kingdom Metazoa; phylum Arthropoda; class Arachnida; order Mesostigmata; family Varroidae; genus Varroa; species Varroa jacobsoni. Next base: position 135,355 of record NW_019213390.1, read on the forward strand.
ATAAGATCCACCGGGTTTTGTATTTCGGCGATCGACATCACTCGTGGTAATTCAATTAGCCCAATGTTTCTCTTTGTAAGAAAATTTGTTGCTTATAATTAAGCTTGCCAGGGATATCTTTTCTTCGAACGCTGCAAAACTAACAAAGTGTTTTTGTTATCAGGGGCGTGATTGCGCTTATATCCTTTATTTGTTGTATCCATCGCATACGGTCCTAACATTACCTACATCGTCCTCTCTTGTTGATCATCGATTAACTCTAAATATTTATCCCATATTTTTAGAATTATTGACGTAATCGATAGTTCTCAATCTCGTTTGCACTGTCCACTGATGAGTCACTGTCGTTTTTTTTTTGTTTTGAAATATAATATAGAAATTATATGCCGAACTGCTAAAACCTCTATTAGTTGATGACACTCATTCGTATAATAATAATAATGATAATTCTGTGTAACTATTCATAGTGTAATTTTCTCCGACACAATGCCGCTTTGCGGTTTACTGCTGCTCATGTATGTTTACGCGTTGCATCTAATTCAGTTTGTTGTCACCTACTAGTTCTGTTAGTTATTAAGATCGCGTCGTTTTCGATTTCGTATTTTTTATTTCCTAATACGAGTTTGTTTAACCATGATAATATTAATCAGCCACTATATACATTACATTTTTCGATCGGCTTCCGCTATGACAGCAGAAACGGTCTCATACCTGCAGGTCAACTACCGTTACTATTATTTGATATATACTCTTCGTATATTTTCAATGGGATTAGCATTGGTAAACATCAACAGCTCGATAACAACCACGGAGCAACTGCTAAATACCATTATCGCAATTTTTCTTATCTATAATGGATTAGTTGGGGACTGACGAGATTTTTAAATTAACTCTTATTTTTGTAGATGGATGCTAATTATTGGAATGGCAACAAAGATCCCCGATTAGCTTCCTTTTTATCAGAAGCTACTAGATTGGTGTTCAGCTAAGCGATTGGTGCTCTCGCGTCTGATATCGATGTAACTGTTGACGGATTTTATTCATTATAATTCCCTTTTAAAATTTGGCATAGGAGAGCAAACAACAGATGAAAAATAATTTAAAGAAATGTAATTGCAGTATTTTAACGTATGCTTAGTGTGCAACAACGCTAATCAAAATTCTATTCTTTGTTTCATATTGACTGTTTTTTAACTATCGCCAAAAGACTGCGCATTTTTCACTAAATGATCTTTAGCACTGGTTAATACCTCCTTTGTGGAAAGAAGGTATTCCTCTATTGTCTGCATATGGTGGTTGTTTATTCTCCTACGCCTAATTTTCATTCTTATCTTACGCCCATTTTCTTATGCATATATCACATCGTATATTAATTAGATACGGGAGTAAACAAAGGACTTAACGTTATGCTTAAAACAGAACTTAATTACTACACCTGCTTAACAGCGGCAGATATTTTTCTCTAATTAGATATTATAGTTAAAATCGAGCAGGCGGAAATGGAGAGGGAAGCACAAACGTAAGGCAAATGTTCAGTTTAATCTTATGACAAAAAAAAAGAGTGAAATGAAGCTATAGGTTTCCAGTATACGCGGATAGATTATTGTTCGTTGTGGTCCTAAATTTGACTTTATATTTCTGTTTTTATATACGTTCATGTTATCTGTTTGTATATAATTGCTAGGTTGGCTGCTTTCTCCAGCGTATTTTATTCGTGCCTAACTACAGACGCGCTCTCGTTTATCTGTACACGCATTCATACACGCACAACGACACTCAACCGTAATTCACTCGCAGAAATGGTAATATATAGGAAATATGTATAGAAAACAAATAAGCTATTATGACTGTTATACAGGGGATAGTGATTAATAATAATATTTAAAAACTGAACTAATGCTGACTCTGTTACTGCATCGTAGTTTGCTGCTTTTCTTCCAAATAACAGCGATTTTAATACAAAAGTCATGGATTTTTTCATATCGTACCCATTTTTCATGTTGTTTTATTGAAAACTTATGCAAGTTTCTTAGGGTTGCTAACGTTGTTGAGGAGGACGTTCCACGCTGTTTGTAAAAACTTATTCGCACATACCGTCAATGGTGTGCGTACCTTATCTGTTGATAATCAAGCCATTTAGAATTTACGGGGATGCGCATAACATTAATAAACTACACAAGACGTCTACCGCGCGTAAAGATACGCTATATATGCGATTTACGCCAAATCTATTCGTCATTTGTTGAATGCTTTCCAGTTCCTATTGTAACTAACAGGCGAAATGCAGATTCATCGAGGATAACTCGTCATTTTGACTCCTTTTTTTTTAACACATTAACGATGGTTACTTTCATTTTGTTATTACTGTAATTACTTTATTGTTACTGCTTTGTTGGTTTTAATAATATGTCATTAATAACAGTGATTGTAGCAGCTCATCTTGTATTACAAAATAAAATGGGTCCCGGCTTCAGCTTTTATTTGGCCAGTACACTATTTACGTGATCATATCGTCATTATAATAATAAACATGTGTTTTTGTCAATATTATCCATCCTTTGCATTAATTGTCGTAACCCTACGAATCAATCGTCAACGGTTGTTTTCTGTACTCTCTTCGTCAAAATTATTGAACTAATTAATAATAATGGAAATAAAGATATCTGTCTACAATGATCCTCCATTTTTCGACCAATAGACGTACGCCCAGTCACACACGCACACACTTCGAACTTCGTAATTAAATCCTCGTTAACATTATCAATTCTTCATCATGCCTATTTGACACTACTCTCTTGCTCGCAGCCCACTGGTTCCTCTTCTTTGCTTGCTTTCTGCACGTTTTTAAATGTTACCTCTCCTATTCAATTCACATACTCCAGCCTAAATATTTACGAATCTATTTACGAATCCTTATCTATTTCTTATTTATATATTTATATATATTTAGTATAATGCTCTTTTCATCTTCGTAGATAACAGCAAATACGCCACTTAAATATGGCAGCGTCAGCAGTTCCAACGTATGTGACGCATGTGTACCTCCCGCGTTTGTGTTCTTGTCTTCCTTGTCCTATTTATTTCTTACTGAATTGAATGAACCTTTAATCTTTTGCTTTGTTTTGTAATACTAGCACTGCGTCTCTACTTTAGTAACTAATAACAGAAAATGAAATGCCAACCACGTTCGACAAATGGTACAAATACCTATTAATTGAGCTTAATTATCGCCCCGGTCTAAATTTACTTTTAGAAGCAGCATAATTATGATTTCAGACACTTCAGCCAATTGTTTCCGATTTTCTCATCAAAATTTGGATTACAAGTTTGCCCTGAACCCATGACTTTTGAAGAATCGACCTAAACAAAAGGAAGCCCCAACTTCATTTTCCTCTACCGATGCTGCGTGACTGATGCTATCTTGAATTGTGAAACACATTATCTTAGAATATCCCATCGTATCTTAGCCAGACAGAGCCCACAAATGGTGTCCGATCTTATAAACAATAGTATGTGTGACGAAGAAACCCATTTCCCGGGTCGTTCAGTTGTACTGCCATTGATACTTTTGCGATCGATCGACCTCACAGCCCACTAGGGCGGTCTTTCTGACAACGATCTTCTGTTAGTTTTAATAAATTCTTTTAAAAAAATCACTTTCGCCCTTTTATGGTGTCACATGCCGGCATACTCCCTCTTTAACCACAACCAGCCGACGTACCCGTCACTCATTTGTGAGGCATATGATGGTGGCATATATATTCAAATCTATATAGATATTGTACTCAATTCTTCCTCATAGACAGTAACTATTATTAACAGTACAACTAACCAAGCCCCTTTCTGCCATCACGGCTAAGCACTCCACATTCGTTGAGATGCTGAAGAAATGACTTCATCATATGGATCTTCATCCGTTTTTTTATACATGCGACAATTATCTACCATTTTTCTTATGATTACTTTTCTTAATAGATATTCGATTCTGCTAGTTCTTGATCTAGGCTTGTCCCATTGCATGCGCGTAATTTGTCCATGTTTGTCTGTATGCTATGGTGGAGTATACAGTACTATTTTTCTTAGAATCGCGCTCTTCCTCGAAAAATCTCGTCGTCCTTTATGACACCGATTTCCCGTCATCGGCTGTTGCTCTTTTTTTCCAGTTGCTTCTTCCTGCTCATAATGCCTCATGAAATATCAGGATTGTTTCATTTTTTTCTCTTTGTTTTCTTTTACTTTTAATGACATATCAAACCGCTGGTCAGACAACGCGTCCTTCAAGCAATTTTCGCGTTGCTAATCTTTCAAATTAAATTCTGTACTCTATTTATGCATAAAGGAGACTATCCCCACGGACCTCGTGACTTGGCCTTTTCGCGCAATTATTTGTCATTCGCATTGTATCTAAGGCAACAATTAGTAATTTATCCTGTGTTACACTCAGGTTGATGAAAGATAGCAGATTCGCCAGCCTTTTCCGTACACACAAAACCATAAAGACAAAAAGCGAAAACTCTTTTTCCCATTCGAGACCTCACATGCGTGTTGTGCCATTAATTATTGAAAAACTGACGTCGAGGTTCTCTAGGATCACGGCACACTACCGACATAATAACGAGATAGGCAGGAAGGCAAAGCGAGTTTGGGAGAGTACAATTTGCGCGAGCCGCTTCTTGCGTCTTTGGCTATCTACGAGCAGTATGACGGAGCCCCGGCGCGGTCGTCTGCAAATCGTCGATGGATCTGATCCTGCGTGAAGCGGACAAAGGCGTCATACTGTTCAGCCAACTTGTCATTGAGTACGCGGTCGTAATGCTGACGGAGTTCGTCTTCACGCTCGCGAAGCATTCGTTCACAGATCAGGTTGACCTAAAGAAAAAAAGTCACCGTCAGTTACAGTAACTTTAAAAATACCAAAATTGCAGGAATAGTATAAAGATGAATGAAAAATGATTTGTCGAGTGAAAACAGTAAATGACACCGAGCAGTAACGATATATACAAAGAAGTACTATATATTCAATTGCTTTCTCAAAGCGCTGCTAGAAGAACACTATTGACGAGAAGTTATCTCTGCTTCAATATCAATAGCCAATTAACATAATATAAATTGTTACCTATTGAAGTATATTACTTCAGTAGGTTCGAAGTGTGATTATGACACAGAATCAATATGAGGAATAATTTCCGCGCATCCAACAAATTACTTACTGTTACTATAAATTATATAAAAATTATGTGTAACTCATTATTATTATCGTAATTTATTTCATATGAAAATCACGACTCATTTTTTTACATTTTATTTTTACAATATATGACGCAGGTAAGATTTAAAAACCTTTAGGAAAGATCAAGATTCTCGTTTCTATTGCTTCAATAAATTCCCTCGTTTAACGCTGTCTTTACCTGTTTAAAGGTGAAGAGTGGACAGGTAGACGAACTGCTTCCAGATAAACCCGCTACTGCGGCAGAAGAGCTTGCGCTGTTTCCGCTACTCGTTGGCGATGAAGGCGGTGAGTTTGAATCGCAGATCTGACCAAAAGGAAGTTGCTTTCGTTTCTGTAATCGGCGTACTTCGTTGCATACGGAACTTGCAATCAGTTCTGAAAATTAAAACCATCACTCAGGTGATCTAACTAAATAGTATAAAATTTTAGCAATTAGTAACAAGGTCCTCAAGCTCAAGTAACTTGACCCCTTGTAGCTTTCCTTTGAATAGCCTATTGAAACAAAATAATGGGTAAGGGTCGTTTGTATCTTATTATTTATTATGGGATGTGACAAAACCTAATCAAATCCAATAATGAATGGTTTCAACAAAAAAAAAGAAAACATTTGCCGATAGTCGGCAACTAGACGGGGCCGTTGGCTTCGCCCAGTGCCTGCTTTGCGCTGATAATTAAAAGTAATTTGTTTATGTTATACCTGGCATAATGTAAACAGTTCTTTTAACCTGTTATCCTTTGACAGCTATTCCATTAATTTGTTCTACAATGAACGGATATGATTTTTTTTTGTCTAGCCTAACTTCCAAATTGACATTCAAAATTTGCTCAAAAGTCGAGGAGCATGCTGGAGCTCATGTTGGCTGAACTTCATCACATGAACTCGTTCTATGAGTTTACTCAAGATTCACTATCATCTCATTGTTTCATTGGTGAAACGATACGATCAATCGGATTTCCTGCCTCTTTTACTCCAAAGTATCGATTTTTAGTATAGGAATATAAATAGCATTTCTCATCAAGATCTATCGATTACGGCAACAAGGTATTGTTGGACCACCAGTATATAAATATTGGCTCCTATTGTTTCAGATCTTTTGGAACTAAAATCTAGTTTACAGAAGTGCCTTAACTTTCTCATACACATATTTAAGGTATTAACTAGAACCTAAACACGCGATTTTTTTAAAACAGATCCTTGGTCGGCCGGACACCACCAACGTAAGAAACTTATCTACGCTACACCGAGCCAAAAATACTTCGTTCGATTTAGAGTCACGTTGCAATTCAAGATTCTGCACCAATGTTTGATTCCTTTATTTCGTTACAGGTAAATGCTACAGTAATTCAATTTTTCTGATTCAGTCTGTTAGCACCATTCATATTTTTGCAGTTACCCTGCACATTCTCTTACTAATGCCTTTTAACAGTCTTCCTGCCGCTTTGCAACTATCCCACCAGTCTGCTCTTATACTTAACTCGTGTTGTACCTCAATTCAATCTATACTAAAACCTACACTTTAAAACACTCGGTTTTTTAATACCCCGTTGTGTTTATTCTGCTTCCTCGTTGCAACTCTTCAAATAATTATATTTGTCAATCTAGTCAATTTTTTACTTAAGATTAATGAACTTGTCAGTTTTGTACAGTTATTCTGCCACATTGGATCCCTTTCTGAAATGATTGTGCTTTTCTGTCAGGTTATTTTTTCGTAAAAAATAAATAAAAAACTGAATTCAATTTCAGAATTAACCATATGTAATAATACAGAAATTTTACTCAACATATAAATGTGCAAGCAACCCTAGCCTGAGATCTAGAGCAGATTTTATGTTTTTATGAAGTTATAATTCAATAGAAGAATACGTATCGTCTATTCATATGTACACTAAAGTGTTAAGGTTTTATAAAGCATTACGCATATTATCGAAGTTAGCATTACGTCCCCGCCCTAAAAAAGAAACTTCGATATCTTCAGCGGTTATATAGCAAATCGTCAAAAAACTGAGGTAAAACTATGCGTTACAGGTAAAAAGGAAACTACCTTTTAGGGAAAACGTATTAGCCCAATCGGTCCCTTTTACGCACTGCTCTACTCAGGATAAAGCTCTAGCTCCCCTTTAAATTCCGCCCAATCCCATATTCTACGATGTATATTTAATCGATACGGATAGACTAAAGTTACCTTTTGCACTTCGTCCATAAACATATATGTAATCGTCGCGTTAAA
>NW_019213391.1:0-19832 GCF_002532875.2 Varroa jacobsoni
TATATATATAATTGTTAAATGATTATATGTCAACTAAAGGGATCTTTAGTAATCTGTGAGAGAGAAGAATGCTTCGCCCTAATATTCACTGCGGTGAGGTCAAGTCTTAGTTATTGCTTGTTTGATATATTTGATCTTTATCCTTATGAGATATGATTTCTCATAATGGACGTGATCTTTAACAGATTCGACATTATTAAACAAGTTAAAGTAGCAAGCTTCTCAAAAGAACCAAGTGCAAGCCTTTGAGATAGGGCAATGTCTTAAAAAGGTTTTTCAATAAAATAAAAATTCTATATTATGTAAGCTGACGCTAATAATTTGCTTTAACAAGCAATTTAATAAACAATTTTCCCGAGAAGGTTTCATCGACCGTAGAAAGGCATCCCCCCCCCCCCCCCCAGTGAAGTTTAATTTACGATACGATGGAAGCCTTTACGCTTCACGCAAAGCGGTTTGGGATATATTCAAGTTCCATTTCTACTGCAGTTTAAAAGATTCATTGAGAGTTAGAGGAGATAAAGCATGATGTAACCTCGATTGAAGCTTTGAGAACTGCTTCAATAGCATTAAATTGCTAACATCACACGGAGACCGACCGCAGCCTAAATCAATGCTTTTGCAAGGAACTAAAATGTAAATTGCACACAACCGCACGATTTCGTCACGAATGTCCACTACTACGAACGTAAGAACTGCGCATAGATGCGTTTGTTTCAGCAGCCATCTGGAGCAGTGCCTAGCGAGTATTGTGTGAAAACCTCAAAGGACATGAACGCTTAATTCAAAAAAACATTAATCTAAACAGGTTGCAAGACAAGCGAACAAATATGGCAGAACATTCTGTAAGGCATATTGTAACACTCAAATAAGAACGCGTATCACATTAGAACTATGAAATACAATATATCGCTTGTTTCCATCTAACTTCGAATCGAAAATAAAAATCACTGATGCTAATGTCTCAGCTTTGCCGCTATAAATATTAGTTACGGGTAAACAGGTACGAAGCCTCAATTGCTACTACGAACTAGTACTAGGACACTTTCTAGGTATGTATATTAGTAGCCCAAAAAAGAAAAGAAAAACACTTCCATTATCCTATTGACAAAAACGACTTTACCGTTACACTAGTAGTGATAATAAATAGATCAAGGAACTAGGCATCACGATACAGACCGAAAATGTATGAAAACACACTTCGCCGATGATGAAATTTTGCTGGATAGTGTCCAAGCCGAATACGGAAATAAGGACACGCGCAAATTAGGAAAGCTACGAGACTCGTTTGAAACCGAAGTGTTGTTGACGCATTTAGTATTGGCATCGCTTAATACTAACAACATCCAGCTTTGATATATATATATTACTGGAAGATTCAGAACTCGCGCAATTGCAGCGACCTAGTTTTCAGCAAGTCGACCATCGAAGTGGGTGACGAAGACTAAAATCTTTCTGTTCTATTAAATTAGTATAATAAATAGGCAGGTAAAAGCACGATTTTATGTGTAAAGAGATAGCGTCCAAATTGGCATTATACGCTGTCATAAGGTTATAAACATTTTTAGGAAAGCCCCAGTGTTTTCATGTTGTTTTTTTTTAGTGGTTAACCATTAACCAACCGTGTGGCTTTAATAGCTACTAGCGTGAATTAAGGAAATGTTAATTAAGGAAACGGTTAGGCTGGACGCTATTCAGGAACGCACCATTTTCGAATCGAAAACAATATAGTTTTGATCGGTTTGCTAGACCTAGGAGTAGAAGTTTATTTCGGGTAAAATATTCCAATGATGACTACTTCATGATCTCGGCTTTTACTAGCCCAATAGGGATGGTCGACCGTTCACCATTTGGTAGGATCCGTCATAAACATTTTAATTCAGATAGTTTTAAGAGGGAGAGACATTAATTCAATGATATTAGTCACGAACCACAGCATTGAAAACAGGAATCTAGAAACGATGCTTTGCAAGTTATGAATCCAGGATCTAACGAGGGGACCACGGTTCCTGTATTTTACCGGGGAGCTGGCCTGCGGACTGAAAACCAACGGTATAAATATTTATAAATGAATTCCTTTGCAGACGGAATTGAATATTTGATTCCGCCAGCTGCCTGCCTAATAATATTTAAGGTAATGAATGAAATACATGTCTTCATTAACTTAAGTATGATGTTTTGTACGTTAGAGACTATATGGTAACTTTCGCGAGACTGGAAAATGGTATGATCGATTTAAAAAAAAGTTCCTTCTCCAGAGGAAATAGACGAATTTCACAAATGATGGGTTGTGAATTAAACCTAATATTCTCAATAAAAGAAAGGCATAAGTTACTTATAGTAGCTAAGTCAGTAACCTGTTGACTAATAGTTTGTATTAGTAAGCTATAAGGTAAGAATAGAAAAATATGTCATAGTTAACATGTCGCCTTAGGTTCAAAATTTAAATAGCATTCGTTTCGTCTGGACCTTCCGCTATCGTCCACTATATCACAGTTTTTTCACCGGTTCCATAACTAGTACTGGATAAATTAACGTTTGAGACCTGTTGCAATTTTCTTTGCAGAGCTGGACGGCTATACTGAGCTTAAAGAACAAAGGTTTTATGAAGTAAATTTCCATTTTTATTAAAATATACTCCACAGGACTTTTAAATATTTAATATTAGCTAAATAGGATATATTTTTTTCAGTTTATATGGTTGTGGGCTAAAATAGACTCATAACGTAATTCAGCAAAAAAGCAGTTTGGGTAAAACATGGGTTTGCAATTAGATACACTTTTTTGCTGTACGCCAAATATTTCTCATCCATTAACTTGCGTATTTGTAAAATATGGGTGGGCTGACCACGCGCTATTTTAGTGGGCTTTACTTTTGTGAGAGCCCGTTTTCATGAGATCCAAATTAATTCTTTCTTAAGCACAGATTATGTCACGTAATCTATGTGTTATTGTCCTTCTATTTCTTTAGTGGAAGCCATTTTTAAAAACCCGCGCATATGCAAAAAAATTGCACCGCTTTTGGTCTTAGGGAAATAAACAGTATAATAATGTGTATATACCGTTTTAACACAAGTAATGATACCAACAAAGATTTGAGCAATTGAAGTAACAGAATTTTCTCATTGAATACCAATAGGCCTTAGAGAAAAGCTAGATAACTTATTCGTTGCAGTACATATGATTGCTGCGTCTATGCAGGACTTGTACGTCCTCCGTGCGGTTATGCGTTCGGCACAATGTTTCAGCGGTCCTCGCACTTTCGTTCATAGTTGTCGTACGTCTTCGGCGTACGTCTTCGGCGTTTTCCTGGCATGAAGTTCTTTTGCTCTCGATCTAGCGACTTCGTCAGTGTATAGGCTTGCCGTCCCTACAGCATTCATTTGGCCTCCCTTTGCCGTCAAACTACCTTCTACACCTTCTAGTCCACAAAACAATAGGTGTATCAATAGTCATAAAACGAAAGCAAAGCGTTATTAACTGTGATCATACAAGGAAAGAGTATGCGTGAAGGACCAAGAAAATAAAAGCATTGGTTGCCGATAGCTACATAGGCACCAATGCAAAGTGAAGCTTTGCAAATTTTGATTCCGCTCAGTTTTGGGTAATATGGATATTTTCACCTATAAGTTCCATAATTAGGTTGCCCACGTGGATTAATACCGAGTGCCTTATATGTTTTTAATCGAAATCATGTTTTTAGTAGTAATAAAAAATTAGCGCCCGGCTGACTTTCAATCGTCTCTGAAAGAAGCTTCGTTAGCGTTGTTTAACATTGCTTGTCTTGAAAATAATGTTAAGGCTGTAAATACAAAGAATCTGAAGTAGAAGGATGCTATATATTAGGTTTCGTTATAGTATGTCGTTATCTTTCTTAAAGCGTTAGCAATCGCATTTCAACGACAGTGAATGTTGAACTTCAGTATTAAATTCGCGTTTTTGTGTTTAATATAGATAAAAATATAATCACTTTACCACATGCATTTCGCTGTGCTAAGATTTTAGGTTCTTTACTTTCTTTCTATACTATTATAGAAGTGTTCTTACGGAACGCTTTTATTTTTATGGGAACATCTTTGCACTATAAATAAAGAACAAACTATACATAAAGAATATTTTTGAAATGACATTACTGTTCTATGGACAAAGAGCGTTTAATTTGTGTGGAGAAATTTTCAACAATATGCACTGATATTTAGAAAACAGTCGTAGAATTAAGTTTTTTAGAAGCAGCCACATAACAGAGTACGCGCTTAGTGAAACGCCATCTTCCCAAGCTAATCTAGATAGCAGTTTGAAATCTTTTTAATGTAATGTTACTCGACAGTCTTGAAGATGCCATGTACTTTATCATTTCTGCATACCTCCGGCCAACTTGAATTTTCCAAGACAAAGTAGTTTTTTTTAAAAAAATACCCACCGGTGTTCTTCAACTGTGCGATATATATATAATATATCTACGCACAAGCAAGACTCTATATGGTGAAAAAATAAGTAACCGCCACAATACATCTTCCCGTAAATGTTTTCTTTTGGTGTTCACACACGCCAAACCATTCACGAAACAAACAATTATTCTACCCGACAGGCCGAAATGCCTTGCAATCACTTCCGACCCAGCAATACTTTCACCGTTGGGTTTTAACCAACGCCGGTTGGCAGTTGCATATAGTCGTCGCATTTGCTGCAAAACTTACATGGAGCGAAACACACAACCACCCAGCCCAGCCAAGCTCTCCCCTATTTGTCCCGTACTTTTCTCTCCGTAAGAAATATGATTGCCACTTAAAAAAAAAAGTAACCGATACGGACGATATACGTCAAGCTACGAATAACACGCCTCAATCTATTTACATTTGTTGGAAACTGCTGGCCACCGTGTGTCGCTGTTAGGCGCCGCCTAGTGGTTCCGTCGCTCATACCCGCCTCACTGACTTCTCTTCTAGAGGCTCAGTTTGCGGCAGTTCAAAACGAAATTTTTCAGCCGGTTATAACCGGCAAGTTTGTCCTTTTTGTTATTCATGAATGCCGCTTGTTTTCATTCTTCCTTCCTCGCTCCCAAAAAGAGCGCTTTTCACGTACTACCGAGCTGACACATGTCGACCCTAGCACGTCTCTTTCGTTCTGTCATTTTACCAGTTTGCGAGTGACTCGGTGGGAAGGGTGAGCGACTCGTTGTTTGTTGACCCGCCCCATCCCTGCAGTTGCTATTTCGCACGTAGTGATACTCAGCGTCGGCTTTCTATCACGATAAAGCCGTGTGGTGCCGGAGCTAAAGAACACTCACGTTTCTTTTATACTGCTCCGTAGATGACCTGTATCGGTCTGCCAGCGACCACTACGGTAAGTGGCGGCATCCTGGCGCCGGCCGTTCGCGGTCTCGATAACTGGCTACTAACCGCTGGTGGCTTATGGTCGATTTCGGCTCACAATTGCTAATGTGAGGTCTTTCAATTAGTTCCGTCGCTGCTGTCTTCGTCCGCAGCGCCCTCTGTAAACAAAGCCCACATAGCAGTCAGCTGCAAATAAAACGAACGGTGGCGCCAGCACTAGCAGTAGCGCCCGGAGCATAACAGCCTGGGTAAAGACCCCGACCGACTAACTGCGCACTTTCTTCTCGACTAAATTGGCTGCGCGCTATTGCCGGTATATAGGCTCACGGTGCCACGGGCGTAGAGCAGCAGTAATACGCTTGTCCGAGTTGGCTGTTTAGCTGGCTACTCAATGGCAGGGGCTCTACCAGAGGCTGGAAGATGGAACACATTAACAGTGTGAGAAGGGACTACCCTCGCTGGCGGAGGCGCCAGCAGCAGTAGCAGCATCACGGTGACGAGCTTTGCGTCGTTTTTGGCCGGGTACGGCGGTGAGTCAACGAGACGTGTGATACAAGCCGATATACAAACACAGATAGAGGAACACATACATACGAACCATACAGAGATGCAGATAGATTGCCAGTGAGGATCAAACAGCGCCTGTTGTCGCGACATCCGTGTTTCAGTTTGCCGCGAACTAGCAGCGGATACACACGCGCGTGGCTTGATACTGTTTATTGCACTCTTTTTGGACACTAACGACGAGGAAAAATAATAGGAAGTCTAACCAGGAGAAGAAACAACGGTTCTTGCGCGAAGCATCAGGGAGCCAAAGGCTGTCGTGTTGGCTGGTAAGACACGTCGTATGTGCTTAACTTGTCAGCAGCAAAAGGGATCCGCTTTTGAGTTCTCGAACATTCTTGTACAACCTATTCGCGAGTGCTTACCTATTGGGCAGATTATGTGGAGCTCGCTAGCCGGCGGACTAGAAGACCAGGTCTGTGCGTAGATTATAGCTAGCGTCTAGTACCTCAAGTAGGAGAAAAAAAGGAGAATTTTTTTTACAGTACATCATTATAATCGAAAAATTTCAAGATTAGGAAATGTTGCTCATAGCGGTGATACTACTATATATAGGCGCAACTGTAGTAGTGAACGGCGATTATGGGTATTAGTAATGGCTTATTTATGATTCACTATTATTAGTACTCTCATTATATATAGGAATTAATTGTATTTTGTTGGCGCCAAATTAAAGACGATGTCGTACTCGATGGCTGTGTTTCGCACGTTAATTTGTGGTATAATTACTTTGTTTTTGTCAATCACTATCGGTTGATAATAACTTACGCATCGGCAATCATCCAGAATTGGCTGTGCGCTGTCAGCTCTACTCAATCAGCTGTTGTTAATGTAATAATAACGGTTCATTATTGAAATTGTGATTGTTTTAAGTGATACATCGCCGGTGGCACGGCAAAGGAAATCAAGTTTTTTCGGTGTGATAATTTGCTCCGGCGCCACAAAGAAATTTTTCGACCGGAAAACACCAATTATGTGGAACATTTATATGTGAAAAATCATTGTGTAGTGATACATTTATCACCGTCAACGTTACATCATTGTCTACATCGGAGTTCAGCTCATCAATCAGTTCGTGATTTAGATTTTAATTGAAACACTGAAAAGTTGTTGACTACATTTTATTTTAATATCTAGGAGTCGTTAAATTTTACCGAAACAGAAATTATTATCGCCGTCGGAACGACGATAGCCTGTTTCGTTATGCGGGTTGACCAAATTGATTAACTTGGGGGATTTGTCCAATAGCCTAGGCTTGGGTTTACTCGAGTCCCAACGGAAGAATATCAGTCGAACTTATAAAAGCAAGCCGCGTACTGCATGCTACCCATTTCTACCCAACACGACTAACTGTATTTATGTCATATAGCCATCATTTTTTTGGCACCAAGACAGCAGTCATCCTGTTATTTTGTATTAAGCTAGCCTTGAAGGGACGTTTGTACCAAACTTCACCCCATCCATACTTATGTAGAAAGCAAATTAGCGGAAGTATGCACAGATAACTAGTAACCAGATTCTTCTGCACAAGACTGCAACTCATATCATTTTGCTTGACAATAACTTATGACTCCCAAGAGTAATGCGACGTTAATAAGTTGTAAAAGTGTACAAAGACATATCCATTAATTATATTGTATATTATATATTGTTGACTTGTATTTTGCCGAATATTTGTGAACACGTGAACAAGCTTTTGTTTTAATGCGGCGGCCATTGTGTTGTTATCGAAGGTCAACAGCCTGCACTTTAATATAAGCAAGCAATGAAAATCGCTCGCAAGAACTCCTTTAGTCGAGATAAAAGCTATGAGTCACTATTAAGATGGTTGTCAACAATGGGTTGCTGATGATGACGCCGTAATACTCAATGCCTGCTTGATTATTCGCTGTGACTGTGCGATAAGCAGTAGCGTTGTCCACGAATCTTCTTCTTGTTAGCTCTAAATCAATTATCTAAACAGTTGTATCACTGGTTGTTGAGTGGCGTTTTAAGTATTTGCCGGCATATAACGACGAGACGTACGATTGTGATGCCATCGCTTAAAGTCGCCACTCTTGTTTGTCTAGCCAGCGATCAACAGGCCGATAAGCGACTACAGAATTTTGGTTGGCTGGCTGGCGCTATTTTGGCGGACATATTTTTGCTGTATGGGATTATATAGAAACGGACCATTTTGTTGAAGCAATAGCACACACTTCTTCTTTTGTTGATTACTAAAAGAACTCATGTAACGCTTTGTAAGTGTAAAAATATTGACGATATCTTAAATTTGTCGTAATGCATAGCAGTGCTTTCGATATATTAGTAGACTCAATTATAAAATGTACTACACTGCGTAATAGTCAATTTTGGGTTGAGGTAACTTGCTCGGATTGATGCATCACACGAATGTAGGATTTGTAGTGGTTCAGTATATGTAACATATCTATGACCATAATGTGATTACTGTTGATTTTTTCAACTACTATTACTAAATGACTTTTAGTTAGTATAAGCATTAGTTATAACTTGATTAGTAAATATAATTACTATTTACATTGCTTGTACTACTAAGTTATGTCGTTTCACAAAACATTTTTTCGCGTATTACAGGTCAGCAGTAAGGCTGTCTGTTTAATTTAACTATTCGGAAGGACCATGTTGATATGGCAGCAAAATGCTGGAGGAGTGCTTGGAGCAAAGCTTCACCAGCAATCGACTAGTGAAGGTGCTATTCTTGGGATTCTCGGGGTATGGTTTCCGTATTAGATGCCGAAGCAAATGCGGTAGATGAAACAACAAATATGACTATTTTGTTTGTAGCGACTGTCACTAAAAAAACTCCTTTCTAATCCCAAAGTACCAATATAGATGATATGCCGTCGTACCAAAATTGCAACTGTAATTAAATCTGCAAGGCCATGTTCCACATACATAGTCTTTGGCTGGATATGATTTCTCAAAAATATTCGATACATCTCAATATGCGTTTTAGAAGTGCCTACCAATTTGCATTTGAATACTGTACCCCCAATCAATATTTGATACCAATTGTTTCTAGCAATAAGATATACTTTTCAACGGTCAGATGCACACTGTTCCAGTTTACGATGGCAATGGTATAATGCGAGCGGATACGTTTACGCGACCTGTGCCAGAGTAATAGTAGGTGCTATAAAATAAGCGAAAACAATCCAATAGACTGTGTGTAGACAAGCATATATGCGTTTATCGAATATCCGCAACGTGTGAAAGGAAGTGTGCCTAGTCACGTGTTTTTAGGCTGGAAGGTGCCTTTCAGATGAAGCTAGATACGTGATACAACAGGGCTTCCCAGAAACTTCATCGAAACGTGCTTTATACACTGTAGACCAGTGGATAGAGCAATATTGCACGGCGTATAGGTATTCAATTTTTTGATAACTTTTACGAGACAGCCTTATGCTAGAGTCAATGGTATGATTTAATGTGTAACATTCATTGGATGGACTGGCTGGCGGTTGAAAGGGTTACTGAGATATTTAAAATGCGCGTGAAGATCTGGCGTTTGATTTATAATCTATAACTTGCGGGTACTCTAAGTTTGATATCGAAAAATGTTTCCCACAAGTTTTAAAGGTTTCAAGATTTAAATGGCTGCGTGGGTTAGTCAAAGGTTTGTCACACAGAGAAAGTTCGTCTATATCAACTCTGTACATGTGCTGATTCCAACCTCCACAAAGAAATTTCTGGCTGTTAACGCGGGCTAGATTGACCTCAAATTCCCTATAAACATGCGCCTTAATCTTCCTGTATAGTTATCAACTTGCACGAATTCGAATATATTTTTGATAGTCGGCTACCTGCGTAATGACCGGACGCGATAAATTCAATTTGCTTGTTTCTTGCCTATTTTTTTACTACGTATGCCCTTCACTGGTTCACCCGAGCTGTTTTCCGTTCAATCTTGTCTTTCGTGCGACGTTCGTTTGCCAAAATGTTTAGCTGAATGCGGTAAACCGCTTGGCTGGCCGCTTTGCGAGTGCAACGCTTCGAGCAGAACTCAATGGAATCAACAATGTTCTGCAAAGAAACATTCTATGCAACGCGTTGGTCAGCCCAAGCCGCATCCGATGCCCACCGATAAAAAACTGACCGGCCAACCGAAAGAGTCACCTCCGCAAAGACGCGAACAAATGGTTATACCTGTGTCGATACCCATGGCTCACTGGAAAGAGATATTTGCGCAATGATCAGACGACGGCGCGTTGGCGACAACGACCAGGTTCGAATTGCGTAGTATGCGGAATGTTCTACGAGGAAGCTCTATGCGACCAAGGCAGCTATGTCGGTGAGGCTAGCTATAGCGACAACACAGGTACAACGATCTGACACGAGAACTTACTGTTGCTGCAACGGTGTTCAGCGAAAGCGGGCTATTGATGGCGAAGAAAAACCCTTTGAACGAAGCGAATCGCTCACAAATTGTAGATAGCAGCAAGCAAACAGCTTGGGTCAAAGGATTTAAAAAAAAAACTATTTGATATTTCGAATCGACTTTTGGTAAGATTCTTTGTCTTCGTCATATTTGTGGACTCTGTCCTTATCAATTCGAACAATTAATCAAACTTATTGTATTTTGTGTCATGTTTCCCATTGCAGAAGGTGCACGAGGCATATGAATGCCTTTTCATCTTATTATTGTCGCTGGCTACAATCACTTTACATGAATGAAGCTTCAAAGCGGTTATCTCCGTCTTTTGATGATTTCCGATATTTTTAGTTCGTGCAGAGCTGACATTATGCTCCTGTACAACGCACTGGCTGTTGTTGATGTTAGTTCTTGTGTTTTTAGGTTTTTGTGGACGCCACTGGCCTGCTTCAGGTCGAAGTATTTGCGTGGGTATCTGGCTTACCTATGCTAAAATTAGATAAAAGCAGTAGCATACATAGAAAAACGTAGAGAAAGGAGAAGACGTCAGAAGCGTAGACACAAGCTATAAATCTGTATACGTGCATCTTCATTTATATATATACAACATTTTTCAGAAAACGTGTTGCGTTGTTCAAGCAAAGCTTTCGACCTGTAATAGGTAGACTAATGCTTGCTGATAGATAAGTGAGTGAATGCTGGCGTATGAAAACAGCAGATGACTTTGATTCCAGGATACCAAACATAGCTTTTCTCCGGCGTAATTGTCATTCGTAACATAGCACAGACTGAAGCTTAGCCTATAAAACCATTATTACGTTCAATACCTAAACAAACTTATTTTTAGGTCGTTAGCCCATTACAAATTTCACTAATACATGGCCAACTTTTAGCATGTCTAACACCATCACTTTGCTGTTTGCTTCTACGACAAAAAAACTAGTAGCGGTACAGTAGCAGTACGAGATTAGCTGTGCGATCGTTCAAAGTACAGAAGGGAAACAGCGCTTTCTCCGTAGCACTAGGAATAACATAGCATAGAGCTTTCAAAATAGTCAAGCCAACTGTTTATATTACTGTGCACAAGAACGTCTGCCAAGCCCTGTTTTCGGAAGAGGCAAGAAATAGCCGAATGTCGCTTCCGAGTCAATGAAACGCAGTTAACGGTTTATGCGGAGAGTTTGTCGGTTCAACGTGGTCACGCAGTTTCATGACCACTATCACGAACACGGAAAGATGATAAGAGCGGAATCCACCGAGAGGGGAGGGATATGTGGTCAAAGCAAAATCTAGCGTGGGCACCTCGGAACTGGTCAACAAAGTTACAACATCAACAAGGCTAGCTGTGTCGGATCTATTGTAGAAGACAGCCAAGAACCTCTTTTCTCTATTTTTCTTCGACCATCATTTATTATTATTAACGTTCCAGAAAGGTTTTACGCATTGAGGTTTACTCTGTCTCAACGATAAGGGAAGAAAATCACTTTTGCTGTAGCGCATGTGGTTGGTGCGCGGTCGTAGTGGTTGTTTTGGTGTTACGAGTCTACTTAAACGTCCATAAGCTCGGCTAAAAGTAAGTAATCATCTCTTATAATGCCCCAACACACGCCTGCCACCGCTTATCGTCGAGCAATAAATAGGTCGCCGTTCGACGTTCGTTCCTCTGTCTGCTATGAACTAGGAGATCGGATTAGAATGGAATCGGAAGACCGATTTAGGGCAAAGTGCTGACAGTCACGCTACGTTGTAGACGTATTGGCGGACTAGCGGATCCCAAAATGCCTGATCAGGTTGAGTCTTTAACGTGCAATGGAGTATTTCTGTTGGAGTGGTCGTATTGTATTGTACTGTAAACAGCATGCTCGTATGAGTTAGGATTAGAATGTTTAAAAAATGATTTAGGTTTCGCTTGCATTTATTTGTTTAAATTTATTTATGGTAGTAATGGTGAAAAGTTTTTTTGATTGTGTCAATGCATTTTAATTATGAAAGCTATACACGATCGTGTATCTTAAAGCCGCTTCGTGTACACGATTGACTCATTACCAAGCTGCCTTGTACGGGCAATCCAATTAATTTGGGTGGAGTTCTTTGTCTAGGTATGGCTTTCGTCGAGCGGTGACACGCCATACACGTACAGGAACGTTACACAAATATCCACGGTTTCGCAGGCAAGGCTATCCTATGATATTTGCGGCGTTACGTGGTCAGTCACTCGACCGAGTATTGTGTTGACAGATGCTTGTAGAGCTTGCGAGACTGTTGACCATCTTTATTGCGGCCGTTGGCCATTTCTACATGACTACACAGCCCGGAGCCTTATCAAATTCGTTGTCTGGTGTTGAGTTGCAGCTTGCAAATGCAGAAGCGAAGTCCATTGTTAACTCTTCCGTTAGAGGCGTATGCTTGTCTGTTCTCGTGGTGCCTGTTTCAGGTCGGGTACCGCTTAAAATAAAACCACGTATTTTTAACAGTTGTTGATATGATATAGGCTAGCTTCGGTATGCATATTTCGCGCATATAAAGATGCCCGGTCAGTGTATATATTTTATATATATAATCTGCGCGATATAGTTGTACGCGTATAGGCAGACGACTTGTGTTTGCATTTTTTCGTGAGCCAGATGGTTTTTGTTTATTCTCTACATTTACGGGACTGCGTTGTTGGGCTAACTTCACGCTTTTCTTTTTCTAAGAAGTCCATAATCTTATTAAAAAGTATCTGTAAGTCTTGAGATATATATATATACATATATTTTTTTTTGAGCTAATGTAAAGACTCGATTCTAACCTATTATATCGGAATTGTGTAGGTAAGGTTTGCAATGCTCAGTGTATAGCGACAGACCTGTACACGAAGCTGAGTGTTTTCTGAGCACTGTTATTTTTCTTAACAGCCTAATGGCTCTATCATATTCAGTAACGTTGCTATATTTAGATTTAAATTTTCCAACTCGTTCTCGAATGAACATATTAGTTCGAACGAATATAATGTAATGACCTTCAAAATCAAAAGACATACCTTATATAATAAAAATATGTCTTTTGAAGGATTTACGGAGTACTGCCAAGCTCGTGATATGTATTTGCAGTTATGTTTTCTGAAAAACACACATCGAATGTCGCTCATTTGCGCGCATACTTTGTGTGTGTTGTAACTACCCTTGAAGGTCAGAATGCCCTGAATACCTTGAAGGTGGAAGCAACATTCTTTCAGCCATATACTTAACCTTTTACACCATTGTGTGAAGGGAAATGCAATCGACCGCAAAAGTTATCAAAAGACAACCCTAAAACGCAACGCGCTACCACCCACGCCGAGCGTAGCGCGTAAACGATTGTTTTCAATGGTTGCAGCGATGACTGTCGGCTGTCTGACAGACACAGGACGGAAATTAGCAGTGGGTTGCAGTCAGTTATCCTCATATAGCGCATTGTTTTGATGGAACTCGATAGCTTTATCGCATCATTTGCTGATTTCAGGTGGTGATCAGGTTCTACCGCAATACATTCCTTCCTTATATTATCATTATGGCGAAGTTATCATTATGGCAAAATTTAGCAAATGGCACCCTATCCTGGGTTAAGTATTGGGTTGCTATCCAAGCCACCGTATCGAGGCAAAGCGTAAAGAGCAGAGATGCGGATCGCTACAATGAGCGTCGTCTCGTATATTCCCATTGCATATTAACACGAAGGAATTATGTCAACAGGCTTGCTTTGTAATAAGACTAAGTGAATATACGACAAACTTAATTATTGGTCGCTAATCGGTTGGCAGTACGTTGCCAGCCGTGAAACCAGCCGCTTCCGAGGTTTCGCTGTGACTATTCCATTAAAGCAAACGAAGACATAGATTTGCTTTGTCAGCTATTCCATTGTGGGGAGTCATTGAAATCAATTTGAAGGTTTCCTTGCGCGGAGAATTACAATACCCGTTTAGAGGATCGGTAATGCCTAACGGCTCAAGTACTGGACGGTAACCATAAAAAACAGAAAACATATGATGCAGGACGATGTGCAACATCCCTCTATAGAAAGCTCCCCGATAATCGGTCGCCACATGCTGAGAGCGTCGCTCGGATGGACTGTTCAGCTGCAAGAAAATGCATCATGCTAGGAGATGCTTTGTAGAAAAATGTCCGTTTGTGGACAGAGGCGAGTCGAGTTTATAAGATGAAGCAAGTTTAGCTTTCCGCGTCTAATTTGAAGATTTACAGGGACGAACCGAGATAATGATGTTGTTTGGTGCAGATTTAAGCTAGCCAAACAATTGTTTCAAAAAAACGGCCCAAGGGTGAGTTGCCTGTGGCCGATGGCTTGTACATCCTACAGAGGAAGCTATACAAATGGCAGCGAATGGGAAAACTGGTTGTATAAAAAGATGCATTGTAAAACGAATATGAAGCGAAAGAAATATACAATTTCAAGGTCGGGTGCTATATGGGTAGGACGAATCACACAAGTGGTTTGTGGCCGTACGCATTAACATTTGAGTCACATGCTGAACTGTTAAACCCTAGTGAATATGTAGAGTCCTATATAGGCCTTATAACTCTGGTAGATATTCGGTGGTCGTATTGTGTTTCAAGCTACTTTTCAGCTATAGTCCCTTCTGTTTCCAGTTTTACGTCCGGTGTCCCCGTTAGGCATTCCATCAGACAACCGTCAGCACGAAACGAAGTCTATTTATCTGTGCCCGGGTTTGACCCTAGACCAGAATGTGTGCCTAAGATTAGCAGACAGACACATTACCCAACTAAAAGTCCTCTAAAGTAAATAGTTATGTCTTTTCCATGTCGCTTCAAGGATCACCAAAATGAGTCTTATTCAGCCTAGCAAAGATTTCTCCAACATATTAACAAGGTGACAAAATATCGGCAGCCCTTGTAACTTTTTTTCGTGGAATCCAGAAAAGTACATTCAAGTCTTACTTTTCGCTGAGTTGTACTTAAAAAAAAGTACATTCTTCTCGCCATATGTCAATGCTGATGTCTGAACCAGCTGTGGGGAAAATGTTTTCTGTGTACGGTGACTATGCGCTTATGAAGGTGCGTATTTGGTGCACATATTACGCTATATTTACGCTATATATGTAAAAATAATTAAACAATGGACGGTTACTGTGAACCGGTAAGTTCGTGCCAAAGCGTAAAACAATAACATTAATTATGACCTGTGCGAAATAAAACGGTAGCCTTTGTCCCTTCGGTCAATTTCTGCTATCGTCAATAGTTATAGGCACCTCGCCAGTACAGTAAACGAGCAAAGTATAAAGTATGGGTAACTCTATATCCTATAAAATATATTTCGTACGTACCACAAATAGACAAATCAGCACGAAGTGAAATTTCCCGACCCTCTGCTTAGGATAGAGAACCCTAAAGTTTAACAGAATAAAATTGAGATCATAAACAAAGCTATATAAGACGACTGATCAATTTGTTTCCTTGGCAACATATCTTTTACTGCTTAGCATTCGGATTGCATGTTGGAATAAAATGAAAGCTTTTTTTTTTCGTTTTTGCCTTTTTTTTGATCACGCTAGGTTATAACCAGGCTTCCGCAGCGGTAGACCTATATCATTGGTGCTTACATATCGAAGATAACGCATAGAAGTATGGTTTTTGGCACTTGTTATACGCATATCTGCAGTGCGCGCTAACGTACATGTTGTCGGTTATCTGTTCTAGAGATCGTATAATTAATTACCCAATCATTTTCTAGATATATTCGATTAATGTCGCGTTGTTACGCGAATCTTGTTATATCCTTCGCAAGCCATTCGGGTAGATAAAGCCAAGTTCAGTCCGAAAATATTTTATTTCACTACTTCCATAGTTGGTTTTGTAAACGGTAATTGTTTGGTTTTGTCTTATTATACAATTACTAATTTTTTTTGCTGCTGTGTATTTGAAGGTTCGCGTTCACAAATTCTCACAGTGTATGAATTTGTTCGTAGATCTGTTTGGTTACATATACAATTTTACATAGAGAGACAACGACGGTGGTGAGCAATATGATTTCGCAAGTGACTTTCTTCCATGACCTTTACCGCTCCGGCTTGTCGGGATTCGTTGGGATTAGTTGGTGGGAGCTGCGTATTTCTGCACTTTGTTCACGTATCGACCGACATTTACCTTTACGCAACTTTATCTCTTCTAGATACCTCTGACCTGCCCGTTCTTCCTTCCATATAGGCAACTTCTTACTCGAGCTGATCACCGCTCTGCGGCTCTCACTTCGCGGTCTAAAAACGCCTAAGTTTCACGCCAGTGCCTAAGCCCTTCATCACCGTGTCACATGTCACTCACCAAACTGGTTTCGGCAGAAATAGATCACAGCTCCTTGCGCACAAGCATTGCGAGCTGTCCACGTTTGCGTTATAGTGTAATTTAGCATAGGTTTGTGATCGAGAACTGTCGCCGGTGATTCATTGGCTGCTTGCCAACGCAACACCGGATAATACAATAGTTCTAATAAGTATGAACCCGATATGCGTTCTAGTTTTACTACGACTATTATTGATGTCATAGCCTCTACACCTGGTAGAAATTTAATGGTGCAGCAAGTTGGTACTGCGCATCGCGAGCGGTAGGAAAGAGACGGCTGGGAAACGGAGGAACGTTCATGCGTCGTATTCACGGTATGTGGCAGCGGAGACGGGTCACAAAAATCCCTCGATTAGTTTTTCGTTGTCAAAGCTCTCCATTAATTGACCGCTCGATCGTTGGATGTTTGCTTACACCGTTTTTCATTGAAGGATAGCGAATCACACGTGAATGTGAGACGTAACGAGCTGGAAAGGGTGAGTGAGGTTTTTGAAGTTGAATTTGATTGGTACAAAGCGATGGAGAAACGCCAATTGAGTAGTAGCTAAGGTAATGTCGAGAAGCTGTTGAGAATGAGAATCACGATCATAAGCAAGATAGTAACGATTTGTGCGTTGTCAAGAGTTTGTAAGGGCTGTAATTAAATCGATAACATTCTATGATGCTGTATATGGTGGAATGAGTTGTTTACATAGAAAATCCAAGTGGGTTGTTTGTGATCATAATCCACTATTCCACCATTGATTGGGTGTATTTTTGTTGAGCTCAAATGTAACTATAAAACTACTCATATAGTGGAACTGAGAAACGTCTACGCGACTAACCAGAAACAACAAACGTTGTGTGCATTCTATCATTAACTCAAATTCACGACAGTTAGAGGACGATAACGCCAAAAACATGCCACCTTCATATGTTTTCAAGTAAAGCATATCTTCGGACGTACACTTCTGGCAAACCTAGATTTCTTCCTAAATACATCAAGGTTTCAATCATTAGGTATTTGCTGAACAGCTCTTTTGTGCTGCCGGCCGAAACGTTACGTTAATGTTAATTAGGTTGGGATGGACTAACCAGTACTACGATGATAACTTTGAGACCCGGCAGCGATATGAAAAGTTCAAATTATGCCTTAACAACGGTGTCTTAGCGATTCTCTTTTTATTCGAGTGTTTCCAAACTCTTTGCTACGCAAAAAGAGCAAGATGGCATTCTGTGATCTGTGTAAGGTGACCAATATTTTCAGAGCGACTGTATTGGCCTACAAGTAAAAAATTTTTAATTATTCCATTAAGGGGATAAGTGTCATAGCTTGAGCTATTTCGTTTTTAGGAGTTACTAATAACTCCTCTCGTCTGTTTTTCACTATAGTATATTTACAAAACTTACTTTTGCTTAGCAAGCTAGTAACGAGTAACTCAAGTGATTAAAATGTATAACTTCAGGTATGTTTTATGATTTCCCATTGTTCTTATGGTAATTACCCTCTAAGAGAATTATCATTAAAACAACAGACATTATTTTGTACTTATATACACAGATAACGACAATTGAATATGTTCATATCATATTTATATCTTGTAGTTGCCTTATATACTCACACATAATAATAATAATATCAAGGCATATCCTCCCATAGTGCACATTTTTTCCACAGAACAGTTACAGAGCAGCCAGTTCTTGTTGTTTATTCCGGCATTTGCTTTTGTCAGGAGCTTTGTTGCCCGGACTAGGTCATTGTTAGGCCGTAAGAGAGAAGGCTGTTGCTGTTGCCGAAAAAAGCCTGAGGACAACACGGCCTAAAGCGACGATACGATTCGTAGTTGATTAACGACGATATCTTATTTTATGCCCTAGCTTCGCTCCAATGTGGTCGATGTAGCTAAGGGAACGGTAAAAACCCACAGACTTACCTTTAATCCCGGCTGATACTTCCTGTACTTAAAATAGGACGCTCCTGAGTACACACAACAGTCAACGATGGATCTTTAGTATAGGCTTGGTTTTTGGTATTATCTTTGTTGATAATAACCATTTGTATAGCAATAAATACGTCTATAATATGTATGCGATATTTGATTGAGCATACACCAGTAAATCCATATATCCTGGATAGGTCAAAAGCTGCCTTAAACTGAAGCAGCATCCCTATTTACCGGGGCCCTATCCTTCGCACTAAGCGATTCTCAGTCCTGCTCACCATAGTTATCGTCTACATCACAACCTACGCACCATTCACGCGGATACGGTATTCGGGACAGACCGACACTTCCAGTGATTCTACTATCAATTTTCTCAGTTTTTTGTGTTGTTAAACTTTTTTTAACCTAACTATAATTTAAACGTTTTGCATCTCATAGGTTACCGTTCTGGTGTGTCTTACTTTGAACTTAAGCTTAAGTAGATCTTATAGTACCACTGACTGCGCGCAGATACGCGCGATGACATACTACGCTGCTGTGTAATTTTACTTTATACAGTAGTTCAAGCAAGGCCTGTTTTTGCTCTTTTACTGAGACGGTTTCCTTGGCTAGTTGGCCAGTGGTCTAACGAAAGTTCTTTGCTTTGTAATTGCTAAATTTGACCTAAACGTTCTTTGCGGTAGTAGTTATACCATGCACCATGGTTTTGGTAAGTACACGGCTAACGGTTGCGTGTTTACTGATACATAAATACTAACCACCCTTGTCAGACTCTAATTTAGATGTCCATTCGATTCGCAAACAATGTAAAAAACCTTGTACTATCGATCTTTGATCTAGGGACTATCTTGATAGCTCCTATCTAACAGGCAGCCTCTGTTGCTAAATTGGACTTCACACCATCCCGGAAAGCCAACTCATTACCAGCTGTTTACCGCTTGCAGTCGATTACAGACATCAATCGATACTTAATCAATTACTTCCACATCCATCAAGAGCAGAAGACTCAAAAAATGTTCTTGCTGCCATTTGTTACTCACTTGCTTTCCTTAATTCGTACGTATTTAGCACATGATATCACACAATCCTAGCTATAAACTACATTAGCGAGACTTCGTTTTTTCAACGAAAGTACCGCTTCGTTTTTGCCCCGCATACTCGTTTTACGAAGGTCAGTTGGTCGGTAAACATCAATGCACTCTGATATATAGAAAAATGGCGTTCGTTCTCGTTGAAATAAGAAACGCCTTTCTCAAACAGACGAATTACTTCCTGATTGTTTCAACAT